>NC_056730.1:474283281-474490781 GCF_019279795.1 Protopterus annectens
AGCTTTGAAGTGCTTGCAACGCTAACAGCACCGCTCTCATCTCTAAGACGATATGCAAATGGATCTCGTGTTCCTGCCACGTGCCTTGGACAGTCCTGCCGAGATGATGCCTCCCCCCACCCAATTTGGGAGGCATCCGTGGTCACAGTGGCAATCGGAGAAGGAAGAACGAAAGGCATACCTGTGTTGAGATTGCTGGTCTGAAGCCCCCAGCACAGATCCTGCTTGCACCTGTCTGTTATTACAATAAGGTGGGAGAGCAGGAGGTGCTGAAGAGACCATTGGGCAAAAAGCAGCCACTGAAGAAGCCTCACGTGAAGTCTTGCAAGAGGGACTAGCATAATCGTGGCAGCCACGGTCCCTAACAAGCTGAGGACCACTTTTGCCTTGACCTTCTTCAGTGGTAGTAGAGCGTAGACTTGCTGCTGTAAAACCTAAATTCTCTTTTCTGGTAGGAAAACCCTCATGAGCACCGTGTCTAATTTGGTGCCGATAAAGGTAACACGCTGCAAGGGCATCAATGCAGACTTTTCCCAATTCAAGGTGATTCCCAGACTTTGGCACAGTGCAATAGTGGAGTCCCTGGTCTGTAGTATTAGATGTCTGGTGGTGGCAGACAGGAGCCAGTCGTCCAGGTACGGAAACACTTGGAATCCCAGACGTCTCAAGTGAGCCGTTACCACTGTCATGCATTTGGTGAACACCCTGGGGGCTGTAGTGAGACCAAAGGGCAGGGCGTGAAACTGAAAATGACTGGCTCTCAGCCGGATGCGTAGGTGACTTCTGGATGCCATGTCCATTTTTATATGGTAGTAAGCATCCTTGAGGTCTATGGAGCACATCCACACATCTTTCCCTAATAACAGGAATTGACTGTAATGTGACCATGTGGAACTTGGACTTCTCTACATGAAGGCTCAAATGGTTGAGATCCAAAATGGGTCTTAGGTCCCCTGTTCTTTTCTGCACCAAAAAGAATCTGGAGTAAGTCCCTAATCCTACTTGGTCTGAGGGGACGGGCTGGATGGCTCCTTTTAACAGCAACTTTTGAACTTCTAAAGTTGCGGAATCCCTTTGACTGGGTGGGATGTCTGGGAGTCTTTTGTTTGGTGGGGGAGATGAAAGAAAGGGAATATGATAACCTCTGGAGATTATCTCTAATACCCACTCGTCTTGGGTGATGTCTCGTCAGGCTTCTGGGTATAGACAAATGCGACCCCCGACTGGCTCCAGAGATGTACAGTTGGGCCTCCTCTCAGGAGTGCTAGTAGGGAGAGCCACAAAAGGAATTGCGGTCCCCCTAGTTACGCTGGTCTCCTCTGCCTCTAGGGTTGCGTCTACCTGAATTTCCACCCCCACCTCTGCCTCTGGAGGGGGAATCACTCTGAGTCATGAAAAAACCTCTGCAATTTTCTGAACCACATTTTTCCACCTTTCTGGCCCTTGGGATAAGGTCTAGAAGGCATGGAAAAATGGACTCCCACGGCAGACAGGGTCTTTCCTTCCTGCTCACACCTAGTGAGAGTATCCTTCACCTTGGTTCCAAATAAGGATGAACAGTCAAACGGCGCGTTTGTGAAGGTAGACTTGAAGGCCTCCGAAGTTGCACAGGCGCATCCAGGAGCATCTCCTAAGACAGACTCCGGAACCCGCAGCCCTGCTCGCTCCGTCGGCTGCGTACGAGATCAGCCTCATGGAGGAGTTGGTAATAGATTTTAGGGTAGACATCTGAGCATTGACTTGCTGAGCCACAGCATCAGAAACATTACCCTATAGAGAATCTCCCAACTCCTTTAGGAGATCTCTTTGGAGCCATGTAAAATGCGTTAAGTAGTTCAGTGACCGCAGTGTAAAGGCCGCTGAAGAGAACACACGCTTCACATACCTGTCCATAGCCCTGGACTCCTCGTTAGGGGGATGGATGGTAGATGAAGTTTCTGCAAGCTCCTTCTTGGTGGCTGCTGCCACCACCATGGCATCTACTGGAATGCCTTTTGTAAGAAATTCTCTATCAGGGGGAGCGGACAAAAACTTGTTGGGTCTCCTAGGGACCGTTTCCACAGTGTCCGGAGTTTCCCACACCTTTTGACAAACGAGGTCCAGGAGCTCATCGAATGGGGGAGAAACCCAAGAGGTGGAGGGTTGGGACCCAAAGGCCTTCAGGAACACAGACTCTCCCTCAGAAGGGGCTTTAGATGGCCAGTCGCCACTCTGTCTCAGTATTTCCAAGATATCTGAAAAAGAGATCATCAGAAGATGACTTAGGGGACCCCTCAGACTCCTCGAGGTCGGTGTCAGACGCGAGGGACTCCTCTTGGGTGTCAATGTGCTTCCTCTTGCACACTCCCTTTCTGGGTGGCTCCTCAGGTAAAACACCCGGGGGAGGCCTCAGAAAGCTGGGGACCACTCATAGAGGTATCCTGAGGCCTTAGGTCTCTGCTGTCCCTAGACAGAGGGTGATCTGATACTGATATCGGTGCTGGAAGGGGAAGAGTGTCGGTACCATAAGATACAGCTGACGACCTGGCCAGCACACTCCTCATGACCTCGAAAGCTGATCCCCCTGGCTCCGAAGGTAGACTAACCGCAGAAAACACCCTCGGAGCCAAGGAAATAAGGTCCGAAGCCGATGTCGGGTCCAGGCTCACCCGAGCCGAAGCGCCTAGAGGAAGTCTCGGAGCCAAAAAAGATAGACCCGATACTACTCTCTCGGCTCTGACTGGCGAGCTGTGAATCCTGGACCCCGTGGATGGCGCCGACGGGGTTGGAGCGGAGATCGGAGTAGAAATGCCAGAAGGGGCTACTGAAGCCGATCTCGAGGCATCAGACGGAACCGACAGCTCTGGCTCTGAAGAAAGGTCCAGAGGAGGAACAGCCAAAGATGATGGGAGGATGGGCTCCAGAGCCGACTGGGCCGGAAGCCGAAAGCAATTTAGCCAGCACCGATGACTGGAGCAGTTTTCTCACCACTCTATTGACATAGTCATCGGAAAGTGTCCTGGAGGACCTAGAAGACATTGTCAGGGATCTGGATCTCCCTATAGAGGGAGACCTATGAGTCGGAGAAACTGGTCGAAAAATTGGAGACAGTCTCCGAACTGACAAATTTGTCACCGGCTCCAATAAACCTGGAGCCGATGTAGACATAATCGAAGCACTGTCTTCTGTTGGCCCCAAAGCCAGTGAAGCCGAAGAAGCAATTGTAGTTTTAATAATTTTCTCCGGTGGCTCCGAGGAGACTGACGGAGCCAGAGACCATTTCTTAGATGATTTTTTTTCCATCTTTTTGTCTGGTTTGGAAGGAGAAGAATTGGAACTGGAAGATCTTTCCAAATCCTCTTCAAAGGAAGGTTTCAGCAATCCCCTTAATATTAGCTTGTTCTTCCTCTCTTGCAGCACACGGGGGCTGAAAGTGTGACAGAACAAGCAGGATTCCTGTAAATGAATAGCCCCCAAGCAATACACATACACAGAGTGCCCATCTGTCAAAGACATCTTGTTGTTACACTTAACATACTTTTTGAAGCCCAAAAACCTGTGCTCTTTAGACTCCTTAGACATGTTAAGACAAGAACACACACAGGGGAAAACGGTAGGGGCACCTTCACCACAGAAATCAAAGGATCACGGGAAACTAGAGTCTCTAACTCAAACGGCCTAGAGACCGCGAGGTAACCACAGGGAGGACTAGGTCCTCTAAGTTAAACGGGCCTAGCCGAGGAACAAAAAAAAAAAAACAGGGGAGGACTAGGTCCTCTAACTGAAACAGGCCTAGCCCGTAAACACCAAGGGAAACGGGATACCAGAAAAGTTCAATTGAACCGGTTAGAAGCAAAACACACACACTAGCTATTAAAATAGCTTTTGGAGCTACTAAATCAAACAAATAGTAGAAAAATTGTACTTAAACATGGCCAAGAGCGAGACCATGTCCGAGCTGTATGAGCAGCAAAAGAGATCTGGAGGATAGGTGCATTGCAGCATAGGATACCTCTTAGCCACGAGCCAACTGAAGACTTCGAGCTACAGTATGGCAGAGTCAGAGCCGAGGTCTGGCTCCGAACCCACGGGTAAGAATTTAGGCGAGATTGGACTACATAACATCTGCTTTTCCCATTTTCCCTGAGATAAGAGGTGGTGGAAATGGGCTCACCTAGCTGTGTCTGATACATCCATAGTTAAGGTTTGGTCCTGAGGGATGAACCTGAAGGGGAGACCCTGGTTTTGTGTACAAGCTTGTGCCCATCATGCCAGTTCCTCCCTGAGGCAGGGAATTAGCTGAATTTCTGTCCCCAGGAACTGTGAATTGTGGCATCAGATATTCTTGAGGTACCACTGAAGTTTCCTTATGTGAAGCCTGGCTAGAGAGATCATTGGTATACAAGACGCCATGCAGCCCACTGCTCTGAGGAATTCCCTGGCTGAAAGACCTCATCTCTGCAGAATGGCCTGGAAGTACTGGGCTAGAAAGGCAGCCTTGTCTGGAGGGAGGGATGCCTTTTGGAGGCAGGAATACAGCACAGCCCCCAGGAAAACTATCCTGATGGTAGGTTTTGTGTTGGAATTGTTGAGGTTTAAGGTGAACCCTAGGGAAGAGAGTATGGCCTAGATGAAAGCCAAATCTTTGAGGAGCTTTGACTAAACTTGTGGCTTGTAAGAGGCAGTCATCCAGGTAAGGGTAAATCTGGATGCCTCTCATTCTGCAGTAGATCACAGGGGCCAAACATTTTGTTAAGACCCTGGGAAGGGCCAAACATTTTGTTAAGACCCTGGGATCAGTAGACAAGCCAAAATGAAAAGCAGACAACTGACAGTGATTTGTACCTGCTCTGACGCATAGAAAACTTATGCAGGATTCTTCTACAGGAATGTGTAGGTAGGCATCTTTCAGGTCCAGAGCAACCATTAGAGCCTAAGGGATGTTCATGGGGAGCAGCTTTTTAAGAGTAAGCATTTTGAATTTGGGAACTAAGAGACTGATTGAGGATGGATAGATCCAGGATAGGGTACCAGGTACCTTCTTTCTGGGGACCACGAGTAGCCTGGAGTAAAACCATTTTCCTACCTGGTAGTTAGATACTGGTGCCACAGAGCCCTAGGAACACAGATTTTGGATCTGAGAAATGGCCTCTGCTCTTTGGTTTTGTGGTACATCGGGGAGGCCTGAGAATCTTAATGGTTCTTTTGAACGTCAGCCTGTAGCTGTTTAAGATAGCTTCCAGCACCCACTTGTCAGAAGTGATAAGGGCCCAATTCTCATTGAACAGGGAAAGTCTTCCTCCTACCTTTTCTGGGGTTGTGGGTGGGAGGGGTGTGTGGAATATGGTGGGGGCTGAGTCACTGTTTATCGGCCCTGTGGCCTAGAACTCCCCAACCTGGGTATTCCTGATGACCACTGGATTGCCCTTTGAGATTGTTGCTGCTGTCTATGAGGCCTTTCCCTTTAGGTTTTTCCATGACTTGGCTTAGATTGTAAGGGAAAGGACCAACACTTAGTGGGAACATTCCTACTAAATCTGGGTTGCTGGACTTAGAGGACGTCTTTAACAGTCTGCATGGATTTAGCTTTAACCTCCATCTTTTTTAAGACCGCCTCAGACTTAGGTCCAAAGAGGGAGTCTTTATCCACAGGTGCATCTAATAGTTTAGATTTGACCTGTTCTGGCAACGTATGCTCTCTAAGCCAAGCATGTCTTCTGATAATAGAACCAGAGACAGCAGCTTGGATAGATGTCTTCAGGGCATCATACCCACAGCGCAAGGAGTGCCTAGTAACCTGGGCACTGGAATGGTAGAGATTCAGCAGTTCCTTGGAAGTGTTCTTGTCCTCCAGGGGAGATATTTTTTTCCGCATATTTTCCAAGATACTTAGTTGATATTCAATCATATGGAACTGGCAGTTGAGGGCCCACATGGTCACGGTAGAGGAAGTGTAAACCTTCTTTCCAAACTTCTCAAGGGCCCTGCTTTCTTTGTCTGTAGGTAATTTTTTTTGAGGTACTAGTCTTAACTGCTTTGAGCCTAGGAGTGACTACCTCTGGGTCAGCAATGGGGTTCTTGAAAAGGAATTTATGAGAGTCCAGTACCCTGTAAAACTGGTCTGGTTTTCGAGAGGCTGGGGGAATTGTGTCTGGGCTGAAAGATGATTTCATGAAAAACATCCTCTACAACCTCCAAAACTGGAGGAATAGCCAAGGGTTTGTGCTTTGGGAGATCCGGGAACTCCCTGACCTTTTTTGATTGGGGGTATTCCTGTGCCTGCCACTGGAAAAATTCTCATGGCATGCAGAGTTTCCCCAAAGGTAATGTCCTCAAGGGGTGAAGCAGAAGGTAAAGCCTCTTTTGAGTATGAATCCTCAAAGGAGGAAAGGAGAGGTTAATCTTCCAGGACAGAGTCCTTATCTTAATCAGGGGGTTCTGAAAGGGGCTCAGGAGTAAGATCTCTCTTCCTTTTTCCTTGTGAAAAATCAGGGGGAAACTGCCTCCCTCTGACCAGAGAAACAAGGTCCTCGGCCAACCTAAGTCCTGTTGCTAACCAGTGGGACAGGAGATGGTAGGCCTAGACAGGTCCTGAGGTCGAGCTCTTCTTGGGTGTAGCTTTTGCCTTGGGCCTGTGTATGTCCGCTACTCTGACACCAGTCTCTTGAAAGGAAGAAATGTCTGATGGTGGACACCCACGGAGAGTGTTGTCAGTTCTGGATCGTTTGCCAGAAGCAGAATCCTCCACAGTGACTCCAGACCCAACAGACGAACTGTAAAGGCCTGAGCTGAAGTTGAGGGACCTGACAGCATGTCAGACTCCGAAGAGGTCTTGACAGAGGCCTGTGTCACTATCTCACTTGCAAAAGGGGTCTGAGAAAGTGCCTTACCTTCCTCTGCAATAATGAGCCTTGGGGGATAATGTATAGAAAACCAGTATCATCAGAGGCCCTAAGTTTGGGTCTTTTTTCCTTCTTTCGCTTAGGGAGCTCAATCTCAGGATGACCACTGGGATGCCATAGCTCAATGGGAAGCAGACTGCCGATTAAGGTGCTTAGATAGAATTTTGGCCCTATGCCTTACAATTCCGGTACTGAACGAATGCACAGACTGCAATTAGGGACATTGTGGTTGAGGCCTAAGCATGCAGCACACAAAGTAAGAAAGTCTCTGTGTGCAATTTGTTTTCCATTGTGGGGACAGCTGTTAACTTTATCTGATATGAAAGAAAGGATTCCCCAGTGGAGTACTTAGCTTTTAGAAGATTTCTCCCTCCGGTGTGGACTGACCGATGCACTCACTAATGCTTTGGGCTTTGATGACAAGAAAGACTGATGACATGGCATCAACTGGCTGCCTTTATACCCAAATGTACTAATGTCAAGGTAGAGCATCCACCAACCTTAGGAGGAGGGCATTTATTTACTCTAGTAGTCAGGTCAACCATGGGCTTCCAAAGCAGGAAATCCCACAAGTCAGGACTTCAACAGTGAAACACGAAGAACATTAAATGGTTCTGAGGTAAATAAACCAGTGACAGTCCTCCCACAAGCACAGGATCCTGCCGCAAACACACAACTTGACAGACTAAGTAAAATTTCAGTCAAAATTAAAACTTTTCCTCACAGAAAGCTCAAACAAGCATTTATATAAGACTGTTACAAAAAGAATGACAGTGCAAACACATTCAGTTTTCTAGCTAAACAAAATCATTTCTACAGAAAAACATAACAGTTTTCTACACAAAATAAAAGTTAGTGGAAGGCTTTCCCCAACAGGGACTTAATTTGCCCACTTCTTGAAGATCACTAGCTGATCAACAGTTTCACAGGGCCCTCAGAAGAAGCGCTCTCTTCGATGGCAAAAAAGCTCTGAAGCTTGACACACTTCAACTGCACTTTTGTGGAGCTCTGCTTGAGTCTTAGGTAATTTGGGGCACATGGAAGGCACCATTAGTTTTGTGAAGCTGGCCAGTTGCACTGAGAGTAGGACCATACAGCTTAGGCTACTGCAACAGTGACCTAATTTTGAACAACTGAAGTTGCAAGACAGGGAGAATGGAAATGACTATGAAGACAAATTGACAACCTACATATATCACTATGGTTAGAGCACAACTTTTTATATCTGGATTAGGAGTTCTCTTCATTATTTACGGTAAAGAGTCACATGCTAAACATTCTGGGCAATTCCTCATGAAAGAGGATTCCCTATTATGGTGGCACAGAAGGAAGACCAGGATCTGGAGATCACATCCAGCTTATGGTATCCTGAAAAAGTGTTCAGCAATTCCCATGTACCTATCGAATATCATCATTTTATAGTGCATTTTAAAGAATGCTTCAGAATTGGCAATGGTCCTAGTTGAATTGACCTTGCATGTGATAGTAAACTTAATGCAATTTGACAACTAGTTAAGGTCAGCTTTAAAACTTTAATGCCAACCAAGGAGTTGGGAGGGTGGCCTAAACACAAGGGAAAAGAAGCTGCTGCATTTCATGTTGTCTGGAGATGCGGCAAGGCTTCCCCAGTGATGGTATAGATTCCATTCTACAGATATGGAGACAGATGAGACAGATGACTTGTGGGGTATCAGCAGGCAATGGCAGAGTCCATCTGCTGAAGGACTATCTTCTGGGCTATGGCTGGTAATCAGAACATGACTGGTGGCAAACTGCTATTGCCAGATGTTCATGGCTTCCTGATGAAAATATGAACAGGTTCCTCCTTTATCGTCATTGTATCATAAGACAGCCATATTACTACTCCAGACTGTAAGAGCACCTTGGGGGAAGGAGTCCTGGAATGTCTTCAAGGCGAGGACTGCCCTCATCTCAGGAGCATTTACATGCAAACAGGTCTATGCTCTTTGCTAAGCTCCTTGGATGATCCATTTCTAGAAATGTCTCCTAACCAACTCCTACGGTAGTTATAGAAAATTTAACATGACAAATTTAAGGTATTTTTTATTAGTTTATATTTTACACATTACCAGCAGCAGTTTATAGCAACATGCAATCACTTGTATTGTATTTATTCACAGTGTTTTTAAATGTAATGTCACTTTAAATTTTTTTATCGCTAAAAAAGGCATACAAGCACCAGGTTAAGTATTATGAGTTCTGAGGAAGCCCTGTTAATGTGGGTGAAAGCGCTAAACTCTGTACTGTTCGTGTTTTTGTAATAAATTCTATTATTTTAACGCTGGTCGTCACAAGTTTGTTCCCGGTATAGCAGCTAGGCACTCATTGGTGTACTCGCAGATTTTTATTATCGAGATACTCAGATCAGACAGCATCTCAAAAAATACAGTTTTGTACCTACCATAAATGTAGATGTTTGAGTGCTAATACAGCTGCAGTCATAACAGATGGGTTCTCCTGCTGTCAGGCGGGTCCTCGGTCGGCCGAATTCCAAAGTCTAGGTCCGGCGTCGGTTGTCGTCGCTTTTTCCCTGACGTCAGTGTGATAGGGGTATAAAAGAACCAGCCGACGCCATTTTCTTCAGTTTTTCTTGCCCCAGATGTCAGGTGCCCCCAGAAGAAAGGCAATACATAAAATTATGAAGTAATGCAATGCAATATAATCAAAAAACAGTAGTTGCAAGCAAATACGCCATAAAAGAATACCCCTAGAGGGGAAGGAGGGAGGGAAACCTGGACTGCAGCTGTATTAGCACTCGGACACTTACATTTATGGTAGGTACAAAACTGTACTATGTTCATCGTGCATACAGCTGCAGTCATAACAGATGGGTAGAATCCCAAAGCTAAGAAAGGGATGGTAGGCACTAGGTGGAACTGGGAGGAGCCAAAATGCCCTGCAAGACTGCAGTGGCAAAGCCTGCTCTAGATTTGGAGTATAATGGTAGGTTGTAGTGTTTGGAGAAGGTATGCACAGAACTCCAAGTGGCTGCTTCCAAGATATCCTTGGTAGGAACTCCTCTGAGGAAGGCTGCAGAGGTGGCTGTGGCCCTGGTGGAATGAGTTCTAATGCCTGTAGGAACAGTTTTGCCATGAAAGGAATAGCAAAAGCGTATGCAGTGGGTTATCCATTTTGAGATTGTCTGCTTGGAAATTGGCTTTCCTTGAGCTCCTACCGCATAGGCCACAAAGAGCTGTTCTGATTTTCTGAAAGGTTTTGTTCTGTCCAAATAATAACGCAGTTGCCTGTGGATGTCCAAGGAATGTAGTAATCTCTCCCCTTTGTTTTGAGGATTGGGATAAAAAGTAGGTAAATGTATGGCCTGATTTAAAGCTACCCTGGATACCACTTTAGGCATAAAGGACGGGTTGGTTCATAAGGAAACTCTGTCCTGATGGAATATGATAAAAGGCTGGACCGCCATGAGGGACTGTAGTTCTGAAACTCTACAAGCTGAAGTGATAGCCAGAAGGAAAGCTGTTTTCCAGGACAAATATTGCAAATCTGATGAAGCAGCTGGCTCAAAAGGAGGCAAAGTAAATTTTTCCAGAATGAAATTTAGATCCCAAGCAGGTATTGGTTGTTTCCTTGGAGGTCTTAAATTCTTAGCCCCTCTGAGGAACTGTCTTAAAAGAGGGTGAGAGAATAAAGGAGGATCAGTGTTGTATTCTGCAGAAATGGCTGAGGCATGGATTTTGATGGAGGAGAACGAAAGTCCACTGCTTAGCAGTTCAGCCAAATATTGTAGTATTTGAGGTAAATTCAGTTTTCCAGGGTTCTGGCCCTTTTTCTCATTCCAGACACAAAAACGTTTCCATTTTGCGGAGTAAGCTTTTCTAGTTGATGGCCTTCTGGCCTCCAAAATGACATCATGCACCTCCCTGGAGAGTAGGGCCTGCAGTGATGCTAAGGAATCTTCCATGCGGCTAGATTGAGTGTTTTTAGCTGACTGTGAAGAGTTTTGAAGCTGTGCTGAGTCAGAAGAAGAGGCATTAGAGGCAGGGTCCATGGAGGGGAATGAGTCAGGCTCCTCAGGAGTGGGTACCAGTGTTGCCTTGGCCAGTCCGGAGCAACGAGGATCATCTTTGGTCTGTCTGCTCTGGTCTTCAATAGGACTTTGGGCAGCAGAGGAAGAGGCAGGAAGGCATAAACTGTCATTGATGTCCAGCTGAAAGAGAGAGCGTCCACTCTCCAGGCCTTTGGGTGGAAGATCCTTGAGCAGTATTTTGTCAATTGATGATTTTTGTGGGAGGCAAAGAGATCTATGTCTGGCCTTCCCCATTCTTGGATTATTTCTGTAAAAACTTTTGGATGCAACATCCATTCATGTGGATCTGTCATATTCCTGCTTAGTTTGTCTGCCAGCGTGTTTTCCTTGCCTGGCAAGTACTTTGCTTGTAGTTCCATTTGTAAGTCCATGGCCATGTTCCAAAGTGATATGGCCAGTCTGCATAGGGGATAGGAATGTGTTCCTCCCTGCTTGTTTATGTACCACATAACTGTGGTGTTGTCCGTTCTTATCAATAGTTGACCTGGTTGTAGAAGGTCCTTGAAAGCTATAATAGCATTTATTACTGCTAGCATTTCTTTTTGATTGATGTGAAGGTGCTTTTCTTTTTGGGACCATTTGCCCTGAATGCACCGGTCTGTCATGTGCACCCCCCAGGCGTAGTCCGAGGTGTCTGTTGTGATGACTTGATTTGCTTGAGGCTTGCTGAATGGAAGACCTGTGTTTGTTTGACATGCTTGAGCCCACCACAGAAATTCCTTTTGCAGACATGGAAGTAGTGGTATTATTGTTTCCAAACTGTGGCTGTGTTGAGTCCATATGTTTTTTAGGTACCATTGTAGTTTTCTCATATGCAGCTTTGCACATGGGATTAGCAAGATGCAAGATGCCATGAATCCCAGAGCCTGCAGGATTTTCCTTGCAGTCAGCCTGGAGCAATTTTCCAGTGTTCTGAAATATTGAATTAGTTGCCCCTGCTTCTCTGGTGTGAGGTAGGCCATCTAGGTGTTTGTGTCCAAATTGGCACCCAGGAAAATTATATTCCGAGAGGGTATTAGCCTTGATTTCTCTTTGTTGACTGTGTATCCCAGAGAGTTTAATAACATTATTACATAAGCCAGATGTTTCAGAAGAATGTGCTTGCTGTCCGCTTGGATCAGGCAGTCGTCCAAATAGGGATATATTTGTATCCCTTGAAGTCTGCAGTAGGCAATTACTGATGCCAGGCATTTCGTGAATACTCTGGGCGCAGTAGATAAGCCAAAGGGCAATGCAGAGAATTGATAATGGGTTGAACCTGCAAGAAATCTGAGGTATCTTCTACAATTTTGTCTGATTGGGACATGCAGGTATGCCTCCTTGAGGTCCAATGTTACCAGCCAAGACTCCTTGCCCAGCATGGGAAGAAGTTGCTGTAGAGTGAGCATCTTGAATTTTGGTACGAGTAGGAATGTGTTTAGGATGGAAAGATCCAAAATAGGTCTCCAATCTTTTCCCTTCCTTGGCACCAGAAATAGCCTGGAATAAAAACCTTGACCTTGTTCGTGTGTAGGTACCTCTTGAATATCTTTCATGTTTATAAGATCTGAAATTTGCTTTTGATTGTGTGGCAGTTTTGGCATGCTTCTCATTTTTGGAAGGGTATGAAAGTGGAATTTGTAGCCTCTGTTTATAATGTCCGGGATCCATTTGTCCTTTGTGACAACATGCCAATTTTTTGAGAATAGTGCCAGCTTTCCTCCTAAGGGGGCTGCCATTTGAGACCTGGTTGGCCTGCAAAGGGGAAAGTCATTGGGTTTGCTTTCTGAAAGATTGTGAGTTGTCCTCGCCACCTCTTTGTGTAGGAGCTTGCCATTGTCTGCCTCTGTACGATCCTTGTGGTTGTCCTCTGCCCCTCGGGTGCCTGTATCTGCCTCTTTGGGGTCTGTCCGTGGCAGGAAAGGACCAGTTTTTGGAAGGCCAGTTTCTACTAAAACGTGGGGGTTGAACCTGCAGAAATTCTTTCACAGTTTGCATTGATTTAGCTTTTTCTTCCATTTTTCGTAATACTTCCTCAGCATTTGCCCCAAATAGTACATCCTTTTGAAGGGGGGCATCTAGTAATTTAGCTTTGACATGATCAGGCAAGGTTTGCTCCTTGAGCCAAGCATGCCTGCGTATGACTGAGCCTGTAACAGCAGCTCTACATGAGGCCTCTAGAGCATCAAAACCACATTGTAAGGTATGTTTACCCACTTGTTCTGCACTATGCATCAAATCCTGCAACTCCTTCAAGTCTGGTTGTTCAGGTTGTGACATTTTACTTTTCAATTGAGATAACAGAAACTGTTGGTATTTTAGCATATGAAACTGACAGTTTAAGGCCCTCATGGTCAAGGTAGCTAAGGTATATACCTTTTTTCCCCACCTTTCTAAGGATCTGGAATCTCTCTCGGAAGGCAATGGATTTTTGGCAATGGAAGCCTCAACTCCCTTGGGTCCCTGTGAGATGGTTTCTAGGTCAGCAGCATGGCTTTTGTAAAGAAATTGGTGTGAGTCAGGAACCCTGTAGTACCCGTAAGGCTTAACTGGAGCTGGAGGTAGAGAGTCCAGGTTAAGGCAGGCCTCCGAGTAAACATCATCTAGGATGTCCAAGACAGGAGGTATAGCCAGAGGCCTGTGCTGGGGTAACAAAAGAAATTCCCTGAGCCTTTTCTTGGAATCTGAATAATCCTGGCCTTCCCAGTGGAAGTGTTCCCTTAAGGTATGCAAAGTTTCCCCAAATGAGAAATCTTCAAGGGGGGGGGGGTACAGAAGGAATAGACTCCACTGCATCAGAGTCTTCAAAAGGGGAGTAAGCCTGTTCCTGATCATCAGAGTGTTCTGAAATAATGGATCCCTGATCAGAGGAGGGGGAATCTTCCTCCACTCTGGGCCTTTTGTCCGGAGGTGGCTGAGAACCTCTGATTAGAGTAATTAAATCCTCAGCCATTTTAAGCATCTGTCTCCTAGGCATGGGGCCTGGAGATGGGCCCTGTGTAACTGGTCTCTTAGGGTGCATGGTTGCTTTAGACTTGGTGAAAGCCTTGATGGAGAAAGAAAAGGAAGGTCTGAAGACACCTTGAGTGGAGGTGGACCTGTCCACATTCTGTGTTTCAACGCCAAGAGTGGTTTCGGTATCTGTAGTCGGGGTGTGGGCCGAGGAGCCTGCGACCTTGGGTACAGGAGACACCGCCAAAGATGTGTCGTCGGTAGTCAGGGGCTGCGTAGGCGCCTCACTGAGAACCGGACCACGTGTAGTCGGCTTTGGCGTGGTGTCGGTAGAGGCCGCGGACCTCGAGTGTCGGTCCTTGTCTTTGCGTTTTTTTAGACAAAACCGGTGTCGGAGTATCCGACAACATGGTATAGTTAAATGCTTTCCCAAAAAATGCTGGGCGAACTCCGCCCGACGCTTAATAGTGCGTTTGTTAAATGTAGCACAACAGTGACAGACCGAGACGTCGTGGTCTGGGCCTAAACAAGGTATGCAGAGGGAATGGAAATCCTTATGCGGTATTTGCTTCCCACAAGAAATACAATTATTAACTTTGTCTGACATCGGTCTGAGGCAAGAAAAGTTTCCCCAACGGGGTACTTCGGTTTTCCAAATTTTTCGTAATCTCAGGAGCTGGCCAACCGGCACTTGCGAACTGCTTCTGCTTCGGGCACCGCGCGGCAAGAAAGACTGAAGAAAATGGTGTCGGCTGGTTCTTTTATACCCCTGTCGCACTGACGTCAGGGAAGAAGAGACGACAACCGACGCCGGACCTAGACTTTGGAATTCAGCCGACCGAGGACCCGCCTGACGGCAGGAGAACCTATCTGTTATGACTGCAGCTGTATGCACGATGAACATCTGCAAGCATCAGGAGATACTGTTATCAGACAGTCTACGGAATGTGCTGTCTGATTTCACTGGACTCAGCCTCCATTGTAACACTCTGATGTGGTATCAAGCATTCAGAACAATGTAGATAAAGGCTGTCATAAGTCTGGGTGCTTGTAGACATATGGTTGCTGGAACAGCCAGACTTTAAAGAATCTGGAACACTACAAACTGTAGAGAAAGAATTCTCTCTAGTTGGATAAGCTTAGACAGAATGTCAGGTTTGTCACCAATTAATATGGTTCACTGCACAGCCACAAAGTGGAACTTCATGGTGCTTACTCTAATGTTTAAGGGCTAGAATCCCAATAGAAGCTATTAAGACTGTCCATCACTGAGGCAACCAGGAGACAGTCATCTAAGTAAGGGAAAATGAATCCTGCAGCAGGAGATCTGCTGCAACTATTGACAAGTACTTAGTGAACAATCTACAGGCTGAGATGAAAAGAAATGGGAGAGACTTTAATTGAAAGTGACTGACTCCTACATAGGAGAAAAGAAACCTCCTGGATGCCTTCACCAGTTTTACATATAGATGGGCATCTTGGAGGTTTAGAGAGCATGTTCAGTTTCCTTCATATATACAAGGAAGGATGTACTGTACTGTGTTGTGACCATACAAAAGAGCTCTTTTGAAACAAACTGATTTAGGCAGTTTTAATACAAGAATAGTTCAACTTTTTGTTTTATCAAGCACAAAAAAGAATCCAGAGTAAAAGTCAAGCTCTTGCTGATCTAGAAGGAACATCTAGAATTTGTATTTTCTGAATGAGTCTTGGCGCTTCCTTTCCCATCACAGTTTTCTGATAAGGCGAGATGTCTGATAGAGGAAAAGACTGAACTCTGGGAAGGGATAAGAAGAAAATTATGTAGTATTTAGATACGAGTGCCCTCACCCACTCAACCTCTGTGATGGACAAGTGGCAGGACAGATGACTCCCAATTGCTTCCAGAGATGGACAGGTAAGGTTCTCAAGGAGCAGATAACAGACTCTGCTCATCACTAGCATGACCTTTGCAACCCCCTCCAGCACCTCTTTCATTAAACTGCAAACAGCTGTGCATGCCACAGCCCTAACTGGTTCAGGCTGCACTGCATTATTCAGAATGCGCACTACAGAGCCTCATACTGGATGCTAATGGTTGTGAGGATCTTGCCTTCTTGCTCTTGTTTTGGCTTTTACCTCTTGCCAAGGTTCCATCAGGGTAGACATTGATACATTTGCCATTCATGTTCTTGGAAAAAGTCTGTTAGATGAAGGCAGGAATGGTATCCAATTACACCGCCAGTGACTGCCAACTGAACCATCCACAGGACATTGTCACTTTAGAAATGGATCAAAGGGTGACATTTGAGACTTCAGTTTTGACAAAGGGTAAAACAAAAAAAAAAAATCTTGTGGTCTCCTAACAACCCATCTGGAGTTCAGGAAGCTTCCTGAGCTAGGTCCTTCTGGAGAAACAAAATGTAAGCCAGGTTAATTTGCCCCCGAAGGTAAAAGACAACAAACTCACTTCTTTAGCATGCCAATGCACTTATTTCTTTATTTAGTGGATAGAAGACTGGGCTCTGCGAAGTGGGAGCCTTCTTAAAGCAGCAGCAGCAACACAATCCACCTCACACATGCCCAATCCTTGGGTAGCTTAACTATTAACCCAGTTTCAAGTACATGAGCCACCACATCAGGTTTCTACCACACTGACTGAATCACTAACAGAACCATCTTTTTTTTTTGGGGGGGGGGGGGGCTGACTTGGATATTCCCAAACTTGGAGTCATCTGGCTGGGATGAGTAGGAAAAGCAGCCTACCTGTCCTCATCAACGTCTGGGAACAAAAGCCAACCAAAGAATCTAGGTGCTTCCTTATGTACAAGGTTTTCTTTCATGATTTCAGAGGGAAAGACTCTGAACAGGAGGAAGACTCATCTGAACTATAGAGGCCTTAGCACTTGAGACTCACATTCCCTATGTCTTCTAGAGGTTGCTGTGAAGTCCAAGTCATTGGATGCATATACAGGGAAGAGTACATCGACAGAATAGAGACCAACAAGAGGTACATGAATCCAGATAATTAAATTAATCTGTAGAGATTAAGGACAAAGCCAGCCTTAAGCCCAGAGGTTGACAGCTTATCTGACATCAAAATTGACATTAAAAGCATCAAAACTGATGCGACACCTCAGGGATGAAGTACTAGACATGAAAAAATTCAGCCTGACCTCAATCCTGAAGAGTTAATCCTTGATGTCAAAGAATTCCTCAATGTCGATCATGCAGAGGACAAAAAAAATGTCCAACTGACAACACCATCAACTAGGGAAGGTCATGACCAAGGGCTGCGTCTAAAGGGTTTGCCAAATGCAGACATAAACAAGTCAACCTGCAGCATCATGGGTACTGGGATTTGACTAGGACCTAGTGATAAAAATCTGGCATGGAAGATACTTAACTCACCCCAATGTTAGTGGGACAAGAGGCCTGAAACCACAAATGCTGCACTGCAGTGAAGGCCTACCACATCTTTTTATTGCCCTCCTAGACCTAAAGTGACACAACATAGTGGTGTTAAAGAACTCCAGTTCAGAAACCAGTAATGGCAACTGCTGGGTCGTAATGGCAACTGCTGGGTCGAGGAGGAAGTTTAAAGATTTTCAACAAACTTAGTCCACACCCAGAGAAGAATCCTCTAATTCTGGATTTCTTAGGTGGTAAAACATACTCTTGTACAAATGGAGGCTTCTTTTTAATTTCAACCTATTTGAGAGGGAGGAATATATGGAAGCTATAGTAACATCTTGAATAAAAATAGCATTCATCTTCACCATTTCTAGTCTGTGCCCCCAAACCTTGATAGTGAAGGGCTTGAAGGCAATATAAATGTCATGTTGCTCAAAAACATAAGCCTCCTATTAGCACACAATGCACTTAATGTACTTGTCATGGGATGGGGTTTGATCTTTGCAATGCATCAGTATTTCTTGAACTCCTTGCTTTCTTTACACCAAGTTCTAGTGGCAAAGCACATTGGAAAGTAAAAAAAGTTATGTACTCACCATAACATTCTATCTGAGTAGTTGTACTTCATTTGTCTTCAACCTGTGGGTCTACAGATACAAATCGGATCTGACACAGCCGCATCACTAGCATCTGATCCTACCTTCACGCTCCTCCCCTTACCCATAATGCCCAGTCTCCTTCCTCCCTTCAGATAGAGTTTCCTGCTCAACAAAACATAACCCCGAACCAACAAGACCTTACCAGTACTGGCACACTAAACTTCCTTAGCCAGGCATAACAAGGGACGCCTTTGGAATGTACATCTCCCATATAAAAGGCCAGGACAACAGTGACAAGGTCAGGGGGAAGGGAGGGGGGGATGGTTGAAGACAAATGAAGTACAAAGTACAGTTGTGTACACTTACCATAAATGTAGATGTTAGTGTATTCATTGTTGCAGTCATCACACGTGTGTTATCTGCCTGCAGGTAGCCCTCAGTCAGCCCGAATACCACAGACAAAGTATTTCTGAGTCGTTTGCTGTCGCTCCAGGAATGACGTCAGGTCATCAGGGGTATAAAAACAGGCAGCCGACGCCATTACATCAGTTTTTCTTGCCCCAAATGTCAGGAGCCCCCAAATAGGGAGCTAAGTTATGGTGGAAAAAACATTACCAGTAAAAAGTAAATACCAATAGCCCTGTAAGGAGAGAGAGAGACACACAAGAGGGCTGGAGGGTGGGAAACCAGGACTGCAACATTGAATACACTTGAACATCTACACTTATGGTAAGTGTACACAACTGTACTATGTTCTTCGCGTTTCACTGTTGCAGTTATCACACTTGGGTGGATTCCCAAAGTTGAAGAAGGGTGGAGGCAGTCATGAAGATTTAGGGCTTGCTAGAATGCCCTGCAGGACTGCTGTTGCAAAGCCTGCTCTGGATCTGGAAAAGATAAGCAAATGGTAGGTAGTGCTTGGTGAATGTGTACTGAACTCCAGGTAGCAGCTTCCAGGTTGTTCCTGGTAGGGACTCAACTGAGAAATGCAGTAGAGGTAGATGTTGCCCTAGTGCAATGAGTTCTGACCCCCTGCGGGGTTGGCTTCCCATGTTGCTTGTAGCAGAAATGGATGCAGTGTGCCATCCATTTAGATATCGTTTGTTTAGAAATGGCCTTGCCCTCTGCCCCAGTTGCAAAGTTAACTAATAGCTGGTCTGATTTTCTGAAGGCATTAGTCCTATCCAGGTAAAATCTGAGCTGTCTGTGCACATCCAAGGAGTGCAAGATCATTTCCCCTTTACTTTGAGGGCTAGGGAAAAAGGCCGGCAAATGTATGGCTTGATTGAGAGCCACACTGGACACCACTTTAGGCATAAAGGAAGGGTTTGTCCTGAGAGAGACCCTATCAGCATGGAAAATAATGAAGGGTTCCACAGCCTTAAGTACTTGTAGTTCATACACTCTTCTAGCTGAAGTGATGGCTAGAAGCAATGCTGTTTTCCAAGAGAGGAAATTTTAAGTCAGCTGACGCTGCAGGCTCAAAGGGTAGAAGTGTAAGCTTTTCCAGTACAAAGTTAAGGTCCCATGCAGGGGTGGGTGCTCTCCTTGGCGGCCTTAAGTTGTTTGCCCTTCTCAAGAACCGGGTGTGAGAAGAGAGGTGGCTCAGTTTTGTAATGAGCCAAAATGGCTGAGGCATGAATCTTAATGGAAGAGAAGGACAGGCCTTTTTGGAGTAGATCTGCTAAGTAATCCAAAATTAAAGGCAGGAAGGGCAGAGTTATGTCCTCTCCTTTAGCTAGGCTCCATGAGCAGTATCTTTTCCACTTATCCGCATAGGATTTCCTTGCACTGGGTCTTCTGGCTTCAAGAATGACATCCAGTACCTGTTTGCTTAGAGCTGCTGGGACAGTATTCAAGGGATAAGCCACTGATGTCAGGCTGCGCAGGAGTGGGTGCCAGTGCTGGTGTGGCCAGTCCGAGGCAATCAGAAATGTCCTAGGTCTGTCCTGTCTTATTTAGAGTAATACCCTTGAGAGAAGGGGCAGGGGTGGGAATGCATAAACAGAGATTTACCCACTGAAAGGATAGGGCATCCACCTTCCAGGCCCTGCTCTGAGGGTTCCTGGTGCAGAATCTGCTGAGCTGGTGGCTGCAGGGGAAGGCAA
This sequence comes from Protopterus annectens, assembly GCF_019279795.1. Taxonomy (NCBI): domain Eukaryota; kingdom Metazoa; phylum Chordata; order Ceratodontiformes; family Protopteridae; genus Protopterus; species Protopterus annectens. The sequence continues at coordinate 474,303,263 of NC_056730.1, forward strand.
AAAGGTCCACCTCTGGGGTCCCTCATTTCTGAACCAGAAGGTTGAAGGTGCTGTGCTCTGCCACTCATGTGGGTCTATGAAATTTCTGCTTAAGTAGTCTGCCAGTGAATACTGATTGCCTGGCAGGAATTGGGCTTGCACATGGACTTGCATGTCCATGCTGTGTTCCACAGAGCCATGGCTAGTCTCTGCAGAGTGGGTAGGAATGTGTTCCCCCCTGCTTGTTGATGTACCACATAACTGTGGTGTTGTCTGTTTTTATTAGCAGTTGTCCTGGAAGGAGTAGGGATCTGAAAGCTGTCAGGGCATTCTGCACAGCTAGCATCTCTTTTTGGTTGATGAGCAGATTAATTAGACTTGGGCTCCAGTGGCCCTGAATGCATTTGCCGTCCATGTGTGCTCCCCAGGCATAGTCTGATGCGTCTGTAGTTAGGGTCTGGGCAGCTTGGGGTCGAGTAAAAGGCAGTCCCTTGTTGAGGTTGCATGCTTCTGCCCACCAAAGAAACTCTGTCCTTAGACAGGGTATGATAGGAATGACTGTTTCCAGGTCCTGAGAATGTTGGCACCAAAGACTTTTTAAGTATCATTGAAGTTTCCTCATATGCAGTGTTGCATATGGAATTAGCAGTACACATGAGGCCATGAACCCTAGGGCCTGCAGTATTTTTTCTTGCGGATAGCTGGGTTCTGGTGGCCATTTGTTTGAAGTAGGCTGTCAGACAGACTTGTTTTTCTGAAGTGAGGAATGTCATCTGGGATGTTGTGCCCAAGCTTGTTCCCAGGAATACAATCCTTTGACTGGGTACCAGTTTTGATTTCTTTTCATTGATGGTGTACCCTAGGGAAGTGAGGAGGTTTTTCACAAATGTCAGGTGCTGCAACAGCAATTCCTGACTGTCCACTTGAATCAGGCAGTCGTCCAAGTACGGGTAAATTTGGATATTTCTCTGCCTGCAGTATGCAATGGCTAGAGCCAGGCATTTTATGAATACACTGGGCGCAGTGGATAAGCCAAAGGAAAGTGCAGAGAATTGATAATGCACAGATCCGGCCCTGAAGTGTAGATACTTCCTGCATAACTCCCTTATATGGATGTGCAGATAAGCTTAGGGTGACTAACCAGGCATCCTTGGTTAGCATACGTAGAAACTGGTGCAGGGTAAGCATTTTGAATTTTGGTACCACCAACAAGGTGCTGAGAATTGAAAGATCCAGGATTGGGCGCCAAGAGCCCTCTTTTCTGGGTACCAGGAAGAGTCTGGAATAGAATCATTGACCTATCTGTTCCACTGGAACCGGCTGAACAGCTCTGATGGAGAGCAGGGATAGAACCTGGTTTTGAGCCTCTGTCCACTGGTTTGGAGGAAGGTCTGGGAACCCTCTTGGGGTTGGTAGTGTGTGGAAGTAAAATTTGTACCCCTGGGATATAAAATCGGTCGTATGATGGACATCCAGTTTTTTGCATGAAGGGCAAGTTTTCCTCCTAGGGGCACAAGCAATTCGGTAGAGGTGGGAAGGGGAGTGGAAAAGTAATTGTGAGTTTTTTCCGTAAGGAGGTGGCTTACCACTCCCTGCTTTGAGGGTGGGGGCACTCCATTGCTTAGATCTCTGCATACCCTGAGACTGTAATCTGGGTGGTCTGTTTCCCCTGGACCTGGTTTGAGGGGGCTGGAAAAGACCAGTGCTTAGAAGGGCAATGCCTACTGAATTTAGGGGATTTCACTAGTAAGAATTCTTTAACAGTCTGCATAGACTTAGCTTTTTCTTCCATCTTTTTGAGAACCAGTTCTGTTTTGGTGCCAAACAAACTGTCCTTGTTCAAAGGAGCGTCTAATAACTTTGATTTGACATGGCCTGGCAATGTCTGCTCCTTGAGCCAAGCATGTCTTCTCAGTACAGAACCAGTGACTGCTGCCCGGCAAGATGCCTCTAGGGTGTCAAAGCTACATTGAAAAGTATGCTTACTGACTTTGCTTGCAGAGTGCATAAGCTCCTGCAATTCCTTATTTTCTGCACAGTCTGTAAAGGTTGCCACTTTTTGTTTAATAAGTTCCATAATATGTTGCTGGTATTTCAGCATGTGAAACTGACAATTTAATGCCCTAATAGCAAGAGTAGCAGAGGTATACACCTTCTTACCCTATCTGTCCAAAGCTCTGGAGTCCCTGTCTGAAGGGGTGGGATTCTTGGCTGTTGTTGCCTTGATACCTTTAGGCCCCTGGGAAATGATTTCTGGGTCAGCGGTAGGATTCTTGAAAAGAAATTTGAGTGTGTCAGGTACTCTGTAGTACCTATCTGGTTTCCTAGGGGCAGGAGGTAAAGTATCAGGAGTAAGACTGGATTCCATAAAAACATCATCAGCAACCTCCAGAACAGGTGGTATTGTTAAAGGTCTGTGCTGTGGCAAATCTTTTTGGACTGAGGATAGTCTTGGCATTCCCAGTGGAAATGCTCTCTTAAGGTATGCAAGGTTTCACCAAAAGAAAAATCCTCTGGAGGGGAGGCAGAGGGAATGGATTCCTCTGCATCTGAATCCTCATAAGCAGATAAGGGCATGTCTTCATAATCAGAGAACTCAGTCATCGGACTCATGGTCTGTTGAAACTGCAGGAGACTGGTCTCTTTCACTTAGCAGGGGAAGTCAGCCTTCCCCTAATCAGCGTAATAAGGTCTTCTGCCATTCTAAGCATTTGTCGTTGAGGCATGGGAAGAGGTGCATGCGCTTTGGTCGTTGGTTTTCTAGGCATAGCGTGTACTCTTTGCCTAAGAGACTCGGTAGATTTTGATAAAAAATAAGTTGTCTGTTTGAGTCGAACCTCGGCAGTGCGAAGAGCTGCCTCAAAAGCCAGTGCCTGCATAGTGGCTCCAAACCTATCCAAGGTAGAGACATCCGCAGGTTCCATAGTCTAGGAAGAGTCTTGCGGCATACCAGACTCCGAATGGGACTCAGTAGAGGCCTGTGAATCCATAGAAGCGGGCATCAGGGGCTGCGAAAGCACCTCACCGAGTACCGGCGAACTGGCGACTAGCTTAACGGAAGCATCGTCGGCAGCTTTGGACCTATGTGGTCTGTCTCTGTCCTTATCCTTAGGTTTTTTTTTTTTTGGAACATTGGTAGTTGGATAGCTTGCCGAAGCCATTTCTGAATATGGAGATCGACAGCGAAATAATTTAGCGACAAAGAGCCTGACAACGAATGGTTCGGGCGTTGAACAAGGCACAAAACTGACTGCAAGGTATGTCGTGGTCTGGGCCTAAACAGGTGACGCAGTAAGAATGAAAATCTTTGTGTGCTATTTGCTTCCACAGGCAAGACAATTGTTAACTTTTCTTGACAACAGTTAGAGCAAGAAAAAAGGATCCCCAGTGGGGTACTTAGCTTTAGAAGACTTCAGGATTATTCAATTCGTAAACGAAAATTCAGGTAGAGGCCGACCGGCACTTGCGAACTGCTTCTGCTTCGGGCTCCTCGGCAAGAAAGACTGATGCAATGATGTCAGCTGCCTGTTATACCCCTGACTACCTGAAATAAGTCCTGGAGTGACAGCAACTGACACAGAAATACTAAGTCTCTGGTATTCGGGCAGACTGAGGGCTACCTGCAGGCAGATAACCCAAGTGTGAAGACTGCAACAGTGAAACACGATCATCATCTACTTAATTGGAACATTATGGTAAATACATAACTTCTTTATCTGAAGTAGCTGACTTCATTTGGTCTTCAACCTGTGGGACAGAGTCCTCAGCTACTAACACCAGGGTGGCCCTCATGGAATGATATTCCAGTGCACCGCGGAGCCAAAGGATGCCCTACTCCTGGATGCCAATTCTAATTTATAATGTGAATAAAGGTATGGGATGAGGACCAAGTAGCTGCAGAACAAATATCATCCAGCAACACCCTGGATCAAAAAGCCACTGAAGTGGCCATAGACCCGGTGGAATGTGCTTTGACCGTACCCAGAGGAGAAATTCCTTTGTCAGAATATGCTCAAATAATACACTGGGAAATCCAAAGAGCAACAGTCACTTTAGAAACTGGCTTCCCTAAGAAGGGCCTTGAGTAAAGAGACAAACAACTGGCCAGACTTACGAAAGAGTTTTGTCCTGTGTAAGTAAAATTGCAATTGTCTGTATACATCCAACAAATGTAATTTATATTCAACCCCTGTTCTGGAAATTAGGAAAAAAAGACAGGAAATTAATAGTTTGATTAATGTTAGCTTCTGACACCACTTTGGGAGAAAGGACAAGTTAGTGAGTAGAGAAACCCTGTCTTTGTGAAAAATCATGTAAGGGACTTTAATGGACAATGTTTGAAGTTCCGACACCCTCCTAGCAGACATAATAGCTACCAAAAGAGCAGTCTTCCAAGATAGTTACTGCAAATCCACTGATGCTGCATGCTCAAAGGGAGGGGAGACTAAAGCCTGAAGAACAAAGATGAGGTCCCATGGAGGCATAGGATCCTTCACTGAGGGTCTTAAAATAAAGGTACCTTTACAAAAAGTCTTGCAAAGTCTAGAAGAGGCTAAGGAAGACATGTTCTCCCCCACATGAAAATTAGAAATGGCAGCTAGCTGTATTTTAACGGTAGAGGAACTAGCACTTGTTGAAAGATTCTCGCCAAAAAATCAAACACTGCTGAGACAGAGGCTGTAAAAGGATCCAAGTCCCGCTGAGAGGCCCATATGGAGAAACGTTTCCACTTGCTACGATATATTTTCCTGGTGGAAGATTTGTGAGCTGACACCAAAATGGTTTTAACCAGAGAGGATAAACTGGGAGTCCTAATAATCAATGGAACTGGATCAGCCAAGCGGCGAGTTTCAGACTGTTCAGATCTGGGTGCGGAATCCCAGAGGGATGTGAAATGAGATCTGGAACCGGATCCAAGATCCATGGTGGAACTACTAGATGAGACCAAAGGGAGGGGAACCAGACTTGATGAGGCCAGAATGCGGCAATGAGGATTATTCTCCAGCCTGCAAGCTTTCTGTAGAAACTTCAGGATGAGAGGTAATGGAGGATAGGCATAAAGAAGACAGCGGGGCAAAGCATGTACCAGAGTCTCTCTGGGGGCTTCCCCCTGAGGGGGGGTTCAGGGTGAAAAACTTGCTGCATTTAGCGTTGGAAGGTGAGGCAAAAAGATCGCAGCAAGGCCAACCCCACTTCTGGAAGATCTCTTCCACTACTGAAGGATTCAGAGACCACTCGTAAGGCATCAGAAGAGTCCTGCTGAGCCTGTCCACTAGGATGTTGGACCATCCCGGAATGTGCATTGCCACCAGAAAATGGCCAGTGGAAATCGCCCATTCCCCCACTCTCATGGTTTCTCAACAAAAGGGGTGATACCTGGTTCCTCCTTGCTTGTTGATGTACTAGACTACTGACATGGTGTCTGCCTGTATCGCAATGGTCCCTAGAGGAAAGATGGGCCTGAAGAGCTTGCAACGTTAGAAGCTTAACCCTCATCTCCAGGGCATTGATATGCGGACGTCTCAGAGGGACCATGTGGCTTGGACTGTCCTCCCAAGCAATGCCCCTCCCCCACCCTAGCTGGGAGGCACCTGTGGTCACTGTGGCTTTGGGAAGGGCTGGAAGAAAGAGGCGCCCCTGACAAATCCGAGGAAAGAATCCACCACCGCAGAGAGTCCCTGCAAAATCGGGAGATATGGACTGGATGGGATAGAGGAAGCTCTAGTAAAGACCACTAGACTGCTAGTGTCCACTGACGGATTCTCATGTGGAGTCGAGCAAGGGGTAGGAGAGTGACTGTGGCCACCATGGACCCCAGTGCCTGGAGAACTGTGTCTGCTGAAGGAAGTTGAACTCAGAGGATGTCAGTGACATGAATCCTGAGGTTGCGTACCCTTTCTGGGTTGAGGTAGACTTTCATTTGTATAGTATCCAGCCGAGCCGCAATGAACTCCAGAACTTGAACTGGAATCAGTGAAGATTTGCTGATACTGATGGTGACATAAAAGCAATAACTCACCCAGAAAATGCTCAGAGCTCTAGACCACGATGTTTAGCTGAATAGCAGCAAACGAGATCTGAAGGGAGGAAGGAGATGGGGCATCATTATGGGTGAATGGAGGAGCTTGGAGCTCGATCAGGTGCTAGTGATACGGTCGTTTCGGATCCGTAGACCCACAGGTTGAAGACCAAATGAAGTCAACTACTTCAGATCTAACACTCAACAATGTATATGATCAGCAAAAGTATACATCAGCAAGGCTAAGCATTAATACCCAACTGCAAACTACAAGAAAGTTTTATTGTATTAGGCTCTAACACTAGAGAATAACTCAGGAACAAAGATAATGACAAGAAGAATATATCATGCATTACCTCATTAAGGAAACTTCACCAACAACTGATGCAAGGCCAAGGAAGGAAGAAGGGAACAGCAAAAAAAAAAACTTAACGGCACTCTAACAACTTTCAAGTGCAAAAAATAGAACACACTGACCTGAAGTACACAAACAGGACAGAGGAACAAAGGGATTATTGAAAAATATATTTTTTTGAAAAGCACTGCAAAAACACTAAACATAGAATGAGTTAGACTGGGGATCATTTTCTCAGCAATGCAACTACTGCATGGCAAACAGATCTAGAGTGGTCCTGATGAGCCCATCATCACAAGTAAGAGGAACGGTAGCCTGGGAAAGATGTGACTGCTGGGCTGATTAATTTCTGCTAGTTTTAATCCTTTAAGCAATGAAGATGGAACTTAAATCCCAGACATGAAGATCCTCAAGCAGAATTTTGTAAAAATGTTAATGGTTTGGGCCATGCCCAGGAAGAATTAAGCTAGTAAGCCTCCTTTGCCCTGGGCTAAAAATGTTTTTTGACTGTCCGAGTCTAGGCAAGGTCTCGAAAACATTCCATTCTAGAAGGTGTCAGGTTTAACTTGGGAAGATTCAGAGAAATATTCTGGTACTGATAGCACTGTGGAATGTAGGACAGTACCCCCTTCACCTTGCCTTATGATTGAGCCTGAATTAGGCAGTCATCCAGGTAAGCAGATAGGATCAGATGTGAAAGCCCCTGGTTCTGCAAGACAAAAACTAGACACAAATTCCCTGGGTGCAGTAGCTACAAATTAACTGGTAATGGGATCCCCTTCACACTTCAATCCTGAAAAAGCATCTGTGGTCTATTTGAATGGGGATATTCTTTAGGTCCAATGCACAGCCAGTCGACTCTGCTCTCCCAGTCATTGAAAAATGTGTTTAGGCCTGGAAGCAACACAGAACCTTTTGTTGCATTCACAAATACCAGTGATGGATGTGCTATGGGATTCCTGTACAAATAGCTGCAGGAAGGTTGTAATTTATGAAATTGGTCAGGCTTCATAAGAAGAGGGGCGGGGCTTGAAAGCCAGGTTCCAGAGATTAGAAAAAATATAAGAGAAGGAAAGCCTGCTGTGTAACATTCTGAACTTTGGAACTTTTACAAACTGTTTCAGGTTTGACACATCTAGTATAGGTCCCCTGTGACCAACTTTTATTAGCACTAGGAAGATTCATGAATAAAATCTGCTTCCACCCTTTCCCATAGATGCTCTATCCTGTGGCATTTTGCTGAAAGAGGTCTTGCAGCAGCGGCTGCACCAGATGCAGCTGATCATTTGTAACTGGTGGAATATTCTGAAATTTTGGCTTTGACAGGAACTGCAGCCTTTATCCTAGAGATACAGCCTACAGAAAGCAACTGTCCCCTACTGATTTTTCTCCCATTAGTTTACAAATGAGGCCAGGTGGCCTCCTATTTAAGATGTTCAAACTTCAAGGGGATTCTAAGGGCCTGGGTGGGGTTTAGGTTGAGAGGGAAGCGTGAAGCAGTCATAACTGCTCCTTGGCTGGACCTTGGCCCTGGAAGGCTCAAAGGCTACCCCAAACCAAACTCTTTCTTTTTTTTTTTTTTTTTGGAAGACCTTCTTACTTTTTCTTGCTCATGATGGTAATGAGGCACTGTTTTGAAATAGTAATCTCTCATACCTTGATCTATGCTGATAAAACAGCTGCTTAAATGACAACAGTTTTCTCCTTTTCCACCAAAACTTTTCTTGGGCAGGAAATCTAAATATCAGCTCCTTGTCTAGAGGGGCCTTAAGGAATTGTGGTTTGACATCTTCTGGCAGTGGCCAAATCCTTGGCCTGCTATATTTCCAAATCACTTGGCAACAGCCATGGTTGCTGCATGAGCGTCACCATAACCACACTTAACATGCCCACCCACCTGTAAAACAGTTTGCAACAATTGCTGAACTTTTACTTTCAAAATATCATACTGAACCACCCCCCCCCAGGATTACTCCACCCATTTGAAGGGGTTAAAGTGATACCTGATCATGAGTATAGTAACAGATAGTTCAATAAGCATCAGTTTTAGCTTCATGGCTACTTACTCAAGACCATCTAGGACGCTGCTCTCCCAGTCATTGGAAGTGTGTTTAGACCTGGAAGAAACTTAGACCCTTTTGCTGCATTCACAAATATTAGTGCAGGACTTGCAATGGGAGTCCTGTAAGACTATCTGAAGGAAGCCTGTACCCCACGAAATCTGTCAGGCTTCCTAAGAAGAGGGTGTTGAGGTCAGAGTCTAGAGATGCAGGTAGCAAAGTATCTTCCAAGGTGTCTCTGCTAGTGGAAGAAATACCAAAGGTTTAGGGGTTATCTAATCCTAGAAGGGTAATATACCTCTTCTGGGCATATGACACCTCCTTATCTTCTGATTTGAAGTGGCTCTTTATGAGATAAAAAAGCATCTCCAAAGGGGATATCCTTTGGGGAAGGACCACAGGCCAAAATGTCCTCAGTATTGGCATTGTAAATCACACGGGAAGAAAACTTATCTATAGGCCAGGTCTTCCACATCTAAATTGAAGGAAGGGGGGATTCATCTTCTTCCTTTGTGAAGGAGGGATGCCCGATACTTTACAGTAGGTCTGCTCTGATCTGCATGCTTTGCACGATGTCCTGGGTTGATATGAATCAGTCTTAGGAAGCAACACAGTGAAGTGGTAAGGGACTTGCTGGATATCTTGGCAGTGCTGAGGCAGAAAGAGGCCTGGAATCGTGGATGATTACAATCTCTAGATCCTTACTGTGCAGAGGGTGACCCACCTCAGAGATTATGGGCTGGAATTCCAGACCCCCTGTTTACATCCACAGACTTCTTCATAACATCAGTATCTTGGAGGGGGTACCACCTTCCCCCATAGTTACTACAGAAGGAGCACCATAATCAGATGTCAAAGACTTGATTGTCCATCTGAAATGCCAGCACAGAATCTTCAGCCTGGGAGGAAGTGCTGGGTTTCAAAGATGTGGCACTCTCCAAAGGACGAGCAGTAGACAGTGGGAGCTGGAGCTGCAAATGTACTTTACCAGGTCTTGCATCATATGATTATGGGAGACTATAACAGAGTATTAAAACCTCCTTCACTCCAATATCTTTTCTTGTGGACATATCTCCAAAGGTTTATTTTCTTTTGTGGGATATTTGAAACAGGTGACTGCTTTGGGTTACTAGATACAACGGTCAGACCACTAGTTAAAATCATCTTTTTCCTTTCCTAAGAGTCACCTTCCTTTTGCCCAGTGGTCTTCTTACTAAATTTGGAAGAATGACGCATTGTGAGAGCCCTAGGCTGAAAACACACCAAGTATGGCAGTTTCTATGTGAGAAGTTGCTTCACGCATGCCCACCACATATTTTCCTGGACAGACAGAACCCAAACATGCAAGTGATATCCAATCCTGCAGCATGCATTCGATATCAAGGAAGAACAGAAAAGGTTCTCCATTAGGGCACTTCTCTGCCATCTATGAAATACAGTCCGGACTAGTGGATTGACTATGCAAAACGTTCAGCTGTGATACAAACTGCACCAAGAAAAAACTACAGATGGTGCTGTCCCACGCCACTCATACCAGGTGTGCACAGATATCCTGGTGAAGCTGGTGTTAGTCCATATGCAGAGGAAGGGTGCATACATCTTGAAACTGGGCTGGATGTGAGACCTTCTGCAGTAGTTACTCATAAGTACAGTTGTGTACACTTACCATAAATGTAGATGTTAGAGTGTATTCACTCTAACATCTACATTTAGAGTGTATTCACTGTTGCAGTGTGAGGACTGCAACAGTGAATACACTCTAAATGTAGATGTTAGAGTGTATTCACTGTTGCAGTCATCACACTTGGGTCATCTGCCTGCAGGTAGCCCTCAGTCAGCCTGAATACCAGAGTCTTGGGATTTCTGCATCGGATGCTGTCACCTCTTCCATGACGTCAGGTCGTCAGGGGTATAAAACATGCAGCCGACACCATTACATCAGTTTTTCTTGCCCCAGATGTCAGGAGCCCCCAAAATAGGAATCAACTAAATAGCGTGGAACACCTCCAGTAAAAAGTAAATACCAAAGCCATAAGATATGGCCAAAAACAGCAAAGGTAGAAAGCATAGAGAAGTTAGGGGGCTGGAGGGAAGGTAACCAGGACTGCAACAGTGAATACACTCGAACATCTACATTTATGGTAAGTGTACACAACTGTACTATGTTCTTCGTGTTTCACTGTTGCAGTCATCACACTTGGGTTAATTCCCAAAGCTGAGGAAGGGTGGAGGCAGTCAAGAAATATTAGGGCTGGCTAGCAGGCCTTGTAAGACTGCTGTGGCAAAATCCAGCTCTGGATTTAGAAAAGACAGGTAAGTGGTAATGCTTGGTGAAGGTGTGTACATAACTGCAGGTTGCAGCTTCCAGGATGTCCCTGGCAGGGACCCCCCTGAGAAATGCTGTAGAGGTTGAGGTAGCCCTAGTGGAATGAGTTTTGATCCCCTGTGGAATAGGTTTTCCATGATGTTTGTAGCAGAAATGGATGCAGTGCGCTATCCATCTGGAAATGGTTTGCTTAGAAACGGCCTTGTCCTCTGCCCCTGTAGCAAAGCTGACTAGCAGCTGGCCAGTATTTCTGAAAGGCTTAGTCCTGTCAAGGTAGAACCTGAGCTGTCTGTGCACGTCCAAGGAGTGCAGGATCCTTTCCCCTTTATTCTGAGGATTAGGGAAGAAGGTTGGTAAATGGATTGGTTTAAAGCCACAATGGATACCACTTTGGGCATAAATGATGGGTTAGTCCTGAGGGAGACCCTGTCCGCATGGAAAATAATGAAGGGTTCCACAGCCATAAAAGCCTGCAACTCAGATACTCTTCTTGCTGAAGTGATGGCTAGAAATAAGGCTGTCTTCCAAGAGAGGAATTATAACTGCTGTAGCAGCAGGATCAAAAGGGGGAAGCGTGAGCTTCTCTAGTACAAAGTTGAGGTCCCAGGCAGGAGTGGGAGCTCTCCTTTGGGGGTCTTAAATCGTAAGCTCCTCTTAGGAACTGTTTGAGCAGAGGGTGAGAGAAGAGGGGTGGCTCAGTATTGTAATGGACTGAGATGGCAGATGCACAAGTCTTAATTGATGAGAAGGATAGGCCTTTGTGGAGCAGCTCTGCTAGGTAATCTAGGATTTGAGGTAAGGTGGGTACGGCTGTGTCCTTTCCTTGAGACTGGCTCCAAGAACAGTATCTTTTCCACTTTTCTGAATAGGATTTCATAGTACTAGGCCTCCTGGCCTCAAAGATGACATCCAGCACCTGTTTGCTGAGGGTTGCTGGTGGTGTATTCAGGGAATAAGCAAGGCTGCCAGGTTCAGGGTTTGCAGCTGAGGATGCAAAACCTGTCCCTCCTGCTGGAACAGCAGAGAAGGGGTCTGATGTAGATGCCAGGGTGGCACTGCTGTCAGACTGTGTAGGAGTGGGTACCAGTGCTGGCGTGGCCAGTCAGGTGCAATAAGGATAGTCCTTGTTCTGTCCTGTTTGATCTTGAGTAGTACTTTTGAGAGGAGGGGCAGGGGGGGGCATAGATTGAGAGGTTTTCCCATGTAAAGGATAGGGCATCCAATTCCCATGCCTGGCCATGGGGATTTCTGGTGCAAAATTTGCTCAATTGATGGTTTTGGGGGGAAGCAAAGAGGTCCACCTCTGATGTCTCCCACCTGCGGATTAAAAGTTTGAATGAGCTGGCTTCCAGTTTCCACTCATGTGGGTCCAGTAGATGTCTGCTTAAGTTGTCTGCCAGTGAATTTTGTTTGCCTGGCGGGAATTGAGCTTGCAGGTGCACTGGATTGCTCAAGGTTGTGTTCCACAGGGCCATGGCTAACCTGCAGAGTGGGTAGGAATGAGTTGCCCCCTGCTTATGTACCACATAAATGTGGTGTTGTCTGTCTTTATCAAGAGCTGTCCTGGAAGGATAAGGTATCTGAAGGCTGTCAGTGCATTCTGTACAGCTAACATTTCTTTTTGATTGACATGCAAGTGATTTTGTCCTGGGCTCCATTTGCCTTGAATGCATTTGCCTGGCATGTGAGACCCCCATGCATAGTCTGATGCATCTGTTGTCAGGGTTTGGGTGGCGAGGGGCTGAGTGAAAGGGAGTCCCCTTGGTGTGGCTGCAAGCTTCTGCCCACCAAAGGAACTCTGTCCTTCGACAAGAAATGATAGGAATCAGTGTTTCCAGGTCCTGAGAATGTTGACACCAGAGACTTTTTAAGTATCACTGAAGTTTCCTCATATGCAGTCTTGCATATGGAATTAGTAGAATGCATGAGGCCATGAACCCTAGGGCTTGCAGTATTTTTCTTGCAGATAGCTGGGTTGTGGTGGCCAGTTGTTTGAAGTAATTTGTCAAATAAACCTTCTTTTTTGGAGTGAGGAATGCCATCTGGGAAATTGTGTTCAAGCTTGCTTCCAAGAATACAATCTTTTGGCTGAGTACAAGATGCGATTTCTTTTCGATGATGGTATACCCCAGATTAGAAGTCTCTTTACAAATGTCAGGTGCTGAAGTAGCAATTCCTGACTGTCCACCTGAATCGGGCAATCACCCAAGTATGGGTAAATTTGAATATTTCTTTGCCTGCAGTATGCAATGGCTGGAGCCAAGCACTTTGTGAATACCCTTGGCGCAGTAGATACGCCAAAGGGAAGTACGGAGAACCGATAGTGCACAGAGCCTGCCCTGAAATGTAGATATTTCCTGCAAGATTCCCTTACAGATAAGCTTCTTTTAAGTTTAGGGTGACCAGGCAGGAGTCCTTGGCTAGCATAGGAAGTAAATGTTGGAGTGTAAACATTTTGAATTTTGGTACCACCAGGAAGGTGTTGAGAATGGACAGATCCAGAATAGGGAGCCAAGAGTTCTCTTTTCTGGGCACCAGGAACAGCCGGGGAGTAGATCCCCTGTCCTCTCTGCTCTATTGGAACAGGCTGAATAGCCCTGATACTGAGAAGAGAAAGTACTTGCTTTTGAGCCTCTGCCCACTGGTTTGGAGGAAGGCCTGGCAACCCACTTGGTATTGGCAGTGAGTGGAAATAGAATCTGTATCCCTGGGATACAATGTTTAGGATCCATTGGTCCTAGGTAATGTACTTCCAGTTTTTTGCATGCAGGGTGAGTTTTCCTCCTAGGGGTGCAAGTACTTCGGCATGGCTGGGAAGGATGATAGACAAGTCATTGTGAACTTTTTCCATAACAGGGTGGCTTACCACTCCCTGTTTTTGAGGAGGGAGCACTCCATTGTTTAGATCTCTGCATACCCTGAGACTGTAAGTCTTTGTGGTCTGTTGCCACTGGGTTTGGACTGAAGGTCTGGGAGGGACTGGAAAGGACCAGTTTTTAGAAGGCCAATGCCTACTGAATCTAGGTGGCTGTACCTGTAGGAAATCTTTAACAGTCTGCATAGATTTAGCTTTTTCCTCCATCTTTTTAAGAACAACTTCTGTTTTTGGGCCAAACAAACATTCTTGTTTTAATGGAGCATCTAGTAATTTTGCTTTGACATGGTCTGGCAAGATTTATTCCTTCAGCCAAGGATGCCTTCTCATTACAGGCCCAGTAACAGCAGCCCTGCAAGATGCTTCTAAGGCATCAAAAAGTACAGTTTTGTACCTACCATAAATGTAGATGTTCGAGTGCTCATACAGCTGCAGTCATAACAGATGGGTTTTCCTGCCATCAGGTGGGTCCTCGGTCGGCCGAATTCCAAAGTCTAGGTCCGGCGTCGGTTGTCGTCACTTCCTCCCTGACGTCAGTGCGGCAGGGGTATAAAAGAATCAGCCGACGCCATTTCCTTCAGTTTTTCTTGGCCCAGATGTCAGGTGCCCCTAGAATGAAGGCAATACATAAATGTATGTAATAATGCAATGCAATATAATCAAAAAACAGTAGTTGCAAGCAAATACACCATAAATGAATACCCCAATCAGGTTGTATGAAGAGGTGTTAGCCATTAGGCCTGTCCCAAGAGGGGAAGGAGGGAGGGAAACCTGGACTGCAGCTGTATGAGCACTCGAACATCTACATTTATGGTAGGTACAAAACTGTACTATGGTCATCGTGCATACAGCTGCAGTCATAACAGATGGGTTGAATCCCAAAGCTAAAAAAGGGGTGGTAGGCACTAGGTGGAACTAGGAGGAGCCAGGATGCCCTGCAAGACTGCAGTGGCAAAGCCTGCTCTAGATTTGGAGTATAGTGGTAGGTGATAGTGCTTGGAGAAGGTATGCACAGAACTCCAAATGGCTGCTTCCAAAATATCTTTGGTAGGAACCCCCCTGAGGAAAGCTGTAGAGGTAGCTGTGGCCCTGGTGGAGTGAGATTTGATGCCTGTTGGTACAGTTTTACCATGAAAAGAGTAACAAAAGCGTATGCAGTGGGCTATCCATTTTGAGATTGTCTGTTTGGAAAATGGCTTCCCTTGAGCTCCTATAGCATAGGACACAAAGAGTTGCTCTGATTTTCTGAAAGGCTTTGTTCTGTCCAAATAATAACGCAGCTGTCTGTGGATGTCCAAGGAATGTAGTAGTCTTTCTCCTTTGTTTTGAGGGTTAGGGTAATGCCCTGGATACTACCTTTGGCATAAAGGACGGATTGGTTCGTAAGGAAACTCTGTCCTGATGGAAAATGATGAAAGGCTGCACAGCCATGAGGGCTTGTAGTTCCGATACCCTGTGAGCCGAGGTGATAGCCAGAAGGAAAGCTGTTTTCCAGGACAAATATTGCAGTTCTGTTGAGGCAGCTGGCTTAAAAGGAGGCAAGGTCAGTTTTTCTAGAATGAAATTGAGGTCCCAAGCAGGTACTGGTTGTTTCCTTGGGGGGTTTATATTCTTAGCCCCTCTGAGGAACTGTCTTAAGAGGGGGTGAGAGAATAAAGGAGGATCGGTGTTGTATTCTGCAGAAATGGCTGAAGCATGGATTTTGATAGAGGAGAATGAAAGTCCGCTCTTTAGCATCCCAGCTAGGTACTGTAATATTTGAGGTAAATTCAGTATTCCAGGATTCTGACCCTTTTTCTCATTCCAGGCACAAAACCGTTTCCATTTTGCGGAGTAAACTTTTCTAGTAGAAGGCCTTCTGGCCTCCAAAATGACATCCTGCACCTCCTTGGAGAGAAGGGTCTGTTGTGAAGTCAAGGAATCTTCCATGCGGCTAGACTGAGTGTTTTCAGCTGACTGTGAAGAGTTTTGAAGTTGTGTTGAGTCAGAAGAAGAGGCATTAGTGGTAGGGTCCATGGTGGGGAATGCGTCAGGCTCCTCAGGAGTGGGTACCAGTGTTGTCTTAGCCAGTCCGGGGCAATGAGAATCATCTTTGGTCTGTCTGCTCTGGTTTTTAATAGAACTTTGGGCAGCAGAGGAAGAGGTGGAAAGGCATAAACTGTCATTGCTGTCCAACTGAAAGAGAGTGCGTCCACTCTCCAGGCCTGTGGATGAAAGGTCCTTGAGCAGAATTTTTTCAATTGGTGATGTCTGTGGGAAGCAAAGAGATCTAAGTCTGGCCTTCCCCATGCTTGAATTACCTCTGTACAAACTTGAGGATGTAACTTCCATTCCTGTGGATCTGTCATATTTCTGCTTAGGTTGTCTGCCAGAATGTTTTCCTTGCCTGGCAAGAACTGTGCTTGAAGTTCGATTTGTAATTCCAGAGTCATGTTCCAAAGAGACATGGCCAGCCTGCATAGTTGGTATGAATGGGTTCCTCCCTGTTTGTTTATGTACCACATTACTGTGGTGTTGTCTGTTCTTATCAATAGCTGACCTGGATGCAGAAGGTTTTTGAAAGCTATAATAGCATTTATTACTGCTAACATTTCCTTTTGATTGATGTGTAGGTGCTTTTCTTTTTGGGACCATTTGCCCTGAATGCACCGATCTGTCATGTGCGCCCCCCAGGCGTAGTCCGAGGCGTCTGTTGTGATGACTTGATTTGCTTGAGGTTTGCAGAATGGGAGACCTGTGCTTCTTTGGCATGCTTGAGCCCACCACAGAAATTCCTTTTGAAGACATGGAATCAGTGGTATTATTGTTTCCAAACTGTGGCTGTGTTGAGACCAAAGGTTTTTCAGGTACCATTGAAGTTTCCTCATATGCAGCTTTGCACATGGGATCAGCAGGATGCAAGATGCCATGAATCCCAGAGCCTGCAGGATTTTCCTTGCAGTCAGCCTGGTGAAATTTGCTAGTGTTCTGAAGTATTGAGTTAGTTGCCCCTGTTTCTCTGGCGTGAGGTAGGCCATCTGGGTGTTTGTGTCCAAGTTGGCACCCAGGAAAATTATAGTTTGAGAGGGTATTAGCCTTGATTTCTTTTTGTTGACTGTGTATCCCAGAGAATTCAACAACTTTATTACAAAAGCCAGATGTTTCAGAAGTATGTGCTTGCTGTCTGCTTGGATCAGGCAGTCGTCCAAATATGGGTATATTTGTATCCCTTGAAGTCTGCAATAGGCAATTACTGATGCCAGGCATTTCGTGAATACTCTGAGCGCAGTAGATAAGCCAAAGGGCAGTGCAGAGAATTGATAATGAGTTGAACCTGCAAGAAATCTGAGGTATCTTCTGCAATCTTGTCTGATTGGGACATGCAGGTAATGCCTCCTTGAGGTCCAATGTTACCAGCCAAGACTCCTTGCCCATCATGGGAAGAAGCTGCTGTAATGTGAGCATCTTGAATTTTGGCACGAGTAAAAATGTGTTTAGGATGGATAGGTCCAAAATAGGTCTCCAATCTTTTCCCTTCCTTGGTACCAGGAATAGTCTGGAATAAAAACTTTGACCTTGTTCTTGTGTAGGTACCCTCTTGAATAGCTTTCATGTCCATGAGATCTGAAATTTGTTTTTATGCCTCTGCCCTTTGATTGTGTGGCAGGTTTGGCATGCCTCTCATTTTTGGAAGGGTGTGAAAATGGAATCTGTAGCCTCTGTCTATAATGTCCAGGATCCATTTGTCTTTTGTGACAGTATGCCAGTTTTTTGAAAATAATGCCAGTTTTCCTCCTAAAGGTGCTGCCATTTGAGCCTTGCTTGGCATGCAAAGGGGAAAGTCATTGGATCTGTTTTCTGAATGGCTGTGAACTATCCTCACCACCTCTTTGTGTAGGTGCTTGCCATTGTCTGCCTCTAAATGATCCTTGAGATTGCCCTCTGCCCCTCGGGCGCCTGTATCTACCTCTTTGGGGTCTGTCCGTGGCTGGAAAGGACCAATTTTTGGAAGGCCAATTTCTACTGAAACGTGGCGGTTGTACCTGCAAGAAATCTTTCACTGTTTGCATTGATTTAGCCTTTTCCTCCATTTTCTTTAATACCTCTTCAGCTTTAACACCAAATAATACATCCTTTTGCAGAGGGGCATCTAGTAATTTAGCTTTGACATGATCTGGTAAGGTTTGCTCTTTGAGGAGCCAGGCATGTCTACGTATGACTGATCCTGTAACAGCAGCTCTACATGAGGCCTCTAAAGCATCAAAACCACATTGCAAGGTATGTTTACCCACTTGTTCTGCACTATGTATCAAATCCTGCAACTCCTTCAAGTCTGGTTGGTCAGGTTGTGACATTTTGCTTCAACTGTGATAACAGAAACTGTTGGTACTTTAACATATGGAACTGGCAGTTTAATGCCCTCATGGTTAAGGTGGCCAAGGTGTATACCTTTTCCCACCACCTTTCTAAAGCTCTGGAATCCCTCTCTGAAGGTAGAGGATTTTTAACAGTGGAGGCCTTAATTCCCTTGGGGCCCTGTGAGATAGTTTCTGGGTCAGCCGCATGGCTTTTGTATAGGAATTGGTGTGAGTCAGGAACCCGGTAATACCTGTCAGGCTTGACTGGGGCTGGAGGTAAAGAGTCTGGGTTGAGGCAGGCCTCCGAGTACACATCATCTAGGATGTTGAAGACAGGAGGTATAGCCAGGGGCCTGTGTTGAGGGAGCAAGAGAAAATCCCTAAGCCTTTTCTTGGAATCTGAGTACTCTTGGCCTTCCCAGTGGAAGTGTTCCCTCAAGGTATGCAAGGTTTCCCCAAAAGAGTAATCCTCAGGGGGGGAGACAGAGGGAATGGACTCCTCTGCATCAGAATCTTCAAAAGGAGAGTATGAATGTTCCTGGTCATCAGAATGTTCTGAGATAATGGAGGCCTGGTCCGAGGAGGGGGATTCTTCTTCTACTCTGGGCCTTTTGTCCGGGGGGGGGGATTGAGAACCCCTGATAAGAGTAATTAAATCCTATGCCATTTTGAGCATCTGCTTTTTAGGCATGGGGCCTTGAGAAGGGCCCTGTGGAGCTTTTTTAGTATGCATGGCTGTTTTAGACTTAGTGAAAGCCTTGATGGAAAAAGAAGAGGAAGGCCTGAAGACACCTTGAGAGGTGGCAGACCTGTCTAAACTCTGAGTTTCACCGCCAAGAGTGGCTTCGGTATCTGTAGTCGGGGTGTGGGACGAAGAGCCTGCGACCTCGGGCACAGTAGACACCGCCAGTGAAGTGTCGTCGGTAGTCAGGGGCTGCGTAGGCACCTCGCTGAGAACCGGATCACCTGCAGTCGGCTTTGGCGTGGTGTCGGTAGAGGCTGTGGACCTCGTATGTCGGTCCTTATCTTTGCGTCTTAGTCAAAACTGGAGTCGGAGTATCCGACGACATAATGTAGTTACATTTTTTGCCAAAATAGTGCTGGGCGAACTCCGCCCCAACGCTTAATGGTGCGTTTGTTGAATGTAGCACAAAAACGACAGGCCGAGACGTCGTGGTCTGGGCCTAAGAAAGGAATGCAGAGGGAATGAAAATCCTTATGCGGTATTTGCTTCCCACATGAAATACAATTATTAACTTTGTCTGACATCGGTCTGAGGCAAGAAAAGTTTCCCCAACGGGGTACTTAGCTTTCAAGAAGACTTCGGTTGCAAAATATTCGCAATCTCAGGAGCTGACCGACCGGCACTTGCGAACTGCTTCTGCTTCGGGCACCGCGCGGCAAGAAAGACTGGAGAAAATGGTGTCGGCTGGTTCTTTTATACCCCTGCCGCACTGACATCAGGGAGGAAGCGACGACAATCGACGCCGGACCTAGACTTTGGAATTCGGCCGACCGAGGACCCGCCTGACGGCAGGAAAACCCATCTGTTATGACTGCAGCTGTATGCACGATGAACATCCACACTGCAAAGTATGTTTTCTAACTTGGTTTGCAGAATGCATTACCTCTTGTAAATCTTCATTTTCTGCACAATCAGGAATCAACAACATTTTTTGTTTAATTAGTTCCATAATATGCTGCTGGTACTTCAACACGTGAAAATGGCAATTTAAAGCCCTGATGGTAAGAGTTGCAGAGGTATATACCTTCTTACTCCATCTAAAGCCCTAGAATCCCTGTCCGAAGGGGTAGGGTTTTTGGCTGTAGTATCCTTAATACCTTTAGGTTCCTGGGAAATGGTCTGCGGATCCGCAGTGGGATTTTTAAAAAGAAAGTTGTGAGAGTCAGGTACTCTGTAGTACCTGCCAGGCTTTCTAGGAGCTGGGGAAAAGTATCAGGGGTAAGACTGGATTTCATGAAGACATCATCAACAATATCCAGGACAGGGGGTATATAGCTAGAGGCCTGTGCTGAGGCAAGTCTAAAAATTCTTTTTGGACTGTGGGTAGTTCTGGCATTCCCATCAGAAATGCCCTCTTAAGGTATGCAAGGTTTCACTGAAAGAAAAGTCCTCATGAGGGGAGGCAGAGGGAATGGAATCCTCTGCATCTGAATCCTCATAGGTAGATAAGGGTATGTCCTGGTAATCAGAGGGAACACAGTCATCAGACTCATGATCTGAAGAATCAGAAGAAAAATCAATTCTTTGTCTTTTAGAGGGGGAAGGCTGGCTTCCCCTAATTAAAGTAATAAGGTCTTCAGCCATTCTAAGCATTTGTTTCTGTGGCATGTGAGCTTGAGGATGCGCTTTGGTCATCAGTTTCCTAGGCGTAGTGCGAACTCTGCGGCTGAAAAACTCTGTAGTTTTAGTCAGAAACGAAGTAGTCAGTTTAATAGAACATTGGAAGGTCTGAATACACCCTCAGAAGCCTGTGCCTGCACAGTGGCTCCGGACTCATCCAAGGTAGAGACATCCAGAGGTTCCATAGTCGAAGAGGCATCTCGCGGCATACTGGACTCCGAATGGGTCTCAGAAGAGGCCTGCGAATCTGTAGAAGCAGATATCAGGGGCTGTGAAGGCTCCTCACTGAGCACTGGCGGACTGGTGACTAGCTTAATGAAAGCATTGTTGGCAGTTTTGGACCTATGTGGTCTGTCTCTCTCTTTATCCTTACATTTTTTTCGGAAGATCGGTAGTCGGGTGGCTTATCGAAGCCATTTCGGAATACGGAGAACGAGAGTGAAAGAATTTAGCAACAAAGATAGCCTGATGATGAATAGTTTGAGCATTAAACAAGGCACAAAACAGACAGAGACGAACATCGTGGTCTGGGCCTAAGTAGGTGACGCAGTAAGAATGAAAATCTCTGTGAGGTATTTGCTTTCCACAGGCAAGACAACTGTTAACTTTTTCTGACATCGGTTGGAAAATGAAAAAACGATCCCCAATGGGGTACTTATCTTTAGAAGACTTCAGGTTTGAAACTTGAAAAACGAAAATTTCAGGAAGCAGCCAACCAGCACTTGCGAACTGCTTTTGCTTTGGGTTCCCGCACAGCAAGAAAAGCTGATGTAATGGTGTTGGCTGCATTTTTATACCCCTGACGACCTGATGTCATGGAAGAGGCGACAGCATCCAATGCAGAAATCCCAAGACTCTGGTATTCGGGCCGACTGAGGGCTACCTGCAGGCAGATAACCAAAGTGTGATGACTGCAACAGTGAAACACGAAGAACATAATGCATTTTCTTCAGATAAAAGAAAAACTCACTTCTCTCTTTACTCTGAGTCTCTGACTTCAGAGGTAGTACAAAACATGGCTGCAAAACTCAAAATAAATAAAAATGGCAACGATGAACTAATAATGAAAAAATGTATTATAAAGATTTACAGCACTCCAATAGAAACATTTTACCCAGCAAACCTTGGCTCTCCCAGTGAAAATCACTGTCTGCTAAACTTGTATTTAGTTGCCAGAGCTAAAGTTTGCCATACCTATTTGTGAAGCATATGCTGCAGCTGACCTCAGGTGGCTATCTATTGGAATAACAGAAGCAGAACTAAAGCTGAGACCAAAACTGTTAAACTAAATGTTGTCACTCAGTTTCAGACATATGAAACCAAGTGAGCAGTGGAATAGCACTACCTACAGTTCTAACTATTCCAGTCTTCAGTTCAAAGGGTAGTGCTCCATCACACCTTAACAGTTCGGTTTGCCAGTAGGTGTGGATATTTAGACACAGTCTTACTACTGGCATCTGCAGCCTGCAAGGCTCTCAGCATTTGAGTCAAGTGCTCAAAAATCAAGGATAGAAATGTCAGAGCAACCCCTTTACATAATATGTTTTATTTCCTGAAAGGAAACACGTACCTGTACTCATGCAATTTAGCACTTAGAAAAGAACAGAAACTCTACTCAGTTTCTTATCTAATTCCTGCCACAGTTACTTTTACAGTGTTCACATTGTAACAATTATAATGTTCATGATCTCTATTTACCTCTTGTCTGGCATTAAAGTGCTGCATCCTCCAGTGTGTGAATGTCCTCATCAACTCAACTTTTTCCTTTTGTTTCTGTATTCCGTGAGTTAGAGTTGAAATGACCTTAAATGAAACAATTCATAAATAGCAGTATAACTCAATTTTCTAAGCAGCCACTCTTTAAGCAAGCACCTAAAAATAACTCAACTTTAAACAAAATAATCCACTTGTAACATTTTTTAGGAGTAGAAACACCACCAGCCAAGTACAAAACTTCACTTTCTACATCAATGCACATTTAAAAATTCTAAGTAACAGCAGTTGATTATCAACTTGCAACCACTGGGACTCGTACTAACATCTACATTTAAACAGTACCCCTAGGAAAGTCTTAGTCAAACTTCTTTTAAGTTTGACCTCTCTCATTACCCACATTGCCACAAATGCTACCATATCTAATCCTGAGCAGTATTTACGAAGGAAATGAAAGCTATGGGAAGTACTCACAGTAACAGTGGATTTTCCAGGCTATGCTCTGTAGCAGGCTTCTTTAAGATAAGAATGTATTTACAGGTAACTAGGACTATCTCAGCAAATGTTAACATCAAACTGTAGTGGACCACCACAAACCATCTTTGACCCAGGCAGCCAGTATGACACTCACAATCCCATGTGGGCGTAAATAACCTAAAACATACCTCACTGGACTATATGAAGAGAGATGGAACTCTTTGAGTACGTGTCCCATGTGGGATGAATCTAGCCATGAATAGCAGCCTACCTTCACCAATGATGATGCCACAGTACCAGCAAAAAAAAAAAAAGATTGATTTCAACAACTGGCTTAGTTTCTAATGTCACAACAAGGAGATCCAATATCTGTCAGCCTTGGGAGACACGTTTGACAAACCATGATGCCTTGCCAGAGATGGTTTGCACTTGGTTTCTGGATAGTGGCAAAAATTGTTTTCATCCCCATAGTGCAGTTTTTAGGCCGTGCAAAGTTGTTAAACCCTCCAACATAACAAAAATCACTCATGACTACCTAACTGTATTAACTACTACTCAATGCTAGGAGTTTAAAATAAGAAAAACTGCATTCCCTGGAACCTCTCTTCACCCTGCAGAATGCAGACATATGCATAGTCACAGAGATAGGACTCAAAATCATGGAACGCACCCTGGCTATAAAGGTTATAATGCCTTTCATCACACCTCTCAACCTCTTAGTGCAAGAAATCTGGACAAAGCCGGACAAAATGGGGGGACAAAGGCCTAAAAATAGGGACAAGATTTAAATATTGCTCTTAAACACAGAAAGTTTCTTCAGTAACAGGTTTTGTCTTAACATACATTTTCTGAAGGATCTGAAGTTTGAAACTCAAACGTATGTAATTAAGTGACTTCAATCCTCAGACCATTCCATTGATTTGCCAGAAAACAACACATTTTATGAAAAACAGACCAAAATTATGAGGCAAAAATCTGGACAGTTGTGAGGTATGCCTTTTATACATTTCAAAACAGTGTAAGAAACTTCTCTGTGTGGAAGATTTTCAGTCCATATATTTTTGGTTAATCACTGTATATTAATCAGATCAGACAATAGTAGTAGAAGTAGCGAACAAACTCGTCAAGTCAAAACAAAACAAAAAATAATAGAAAATATATAATTGTACAGCATTACTAGTGTACTTAAAGGATTTTCAACTGGAAACAGGCTGCCTGCCTTGCTTGGATTACTTTCAAATACTTAGTAATGCTGTACAATTATATATTTTCTATTATTATTTTTTGTTTTGTTTTGACTTAAGATGAGTTTAAGTTCGCTACTTCTACTACTATTGTGTGATCTGATTAATATACAGTGATTAACTAGAAATATATGGACTGAAAATCTTCCACACAGAGAAGTTTCTTACACTGTTTTGTTTTTGGACCCACTACACTTTAGTTTTTTTGTTTTGAGACTTCGGGGATACCACAGAGATTACTTGCCTTTTATACATTTCAATCCCCCTCAGTTCAGGATAAAACAAAGGGAGGTGGTGTGCCAGCCAGTGTTTATAAAGGACAAGCACACTGCTTGACTGGTCAAACATGACTCGCTTGAGCTGCTCCATGCCCAATTAACCATAGGTGTGACCCACTATCATGTCCTTGCTAGGTGCACATCCCCTAACATTAGTCTGGAAAACTACACCTCTTACCTAAATCTACTGACAACTCTTAACAGTCAGCCTAATACCATACTTGTGGGTGACTTCAACTAGCCCTCCATAGACTGGGAGTCTTATACAACCCATAATTCACTTGCTCAGAGGTTTCTGGACTTTGTTAACACAAACACCCAACTAGCGGTACAAATTTCCTAGACCTACTACTCAGGAACATGGCGGGAATGCTGCTTCCTCCCCATGCATTAACTCCTCATTGATAAGATCCAACCCCAAAATGATCTCCTTTAGTATTAAAACTAACCCAGAATCTCCATTCAACTCCAAATCTGTTAAGAACTTTGCTAAGGCCAATTATCTTAAACTAAGGGACTGCTTATTAAACTTCCAAGCCCCTCAAGACCCAAAGGACATCAAGGCCTATTCTGAGCTGTACACAAAAGCACTGTACAGCCACATTCACAACTACTTGGAGGAGGAGGCAGTATCTGTCAGAGTCAAACCTATGATTACTGGCAAAAATAAACCACTCTGGTGGACCCTTAGCATAAATCAAGAAGTTATGTACTCACCATAACATTCGATGTATGTAGTCCATCTTGCCTCACATTCTTACCCATGGGTTTGGAGCCGAATGTCGGCACCGACTCGGCCATACGTTTTAGCTCAAAGTCTTTCTATTGGCTGGGCTGAGATGGTATCCAATGCTGCACTGCTCTCTATCCCCAGATCTAGTTTGCTGCGAGCACCAGCACTCATTCTCCATGCATAACACCACCTAAGGAAAGGAAAAACAAACCAAAAATGAAGGGAACTCTGAAACCAGGCCTAACCTCCAGATCCTCCAAGACGGGGGAAGGAGGGGGGGGTAAGTAAGAATGTGAAGCGAGATGGACTACATACATTGAACGCTATGGTGAGTACATAACTTCTTGATATTATGTAGTCCAATCTCGCCTACATTCGTAAACGTGGGACAGCGTCCCCAGCACCCAAATCCTGGGAGGCTCAGTGGAAAATACTACTGAGCACTGTGGAACCAAAGGAAGACCTGCCCCAAGATACCACATCTAACTTGTAATGAGTAACAAAGGTGTGAGGAGATGCCCAAGTAGCCGCAGCACAAATATCATCCATAGACAATCTGGCCTGAAAAGCTGTAGATGTAGATACAGACCGGGTAGAGTGAGCCTTTACCCGGAATGGTAAATCTTTTCCCCCTGAGGTATAAATGAAAGAAATACAACTGGAAATCCACCTGGACAACGTGACTTTGGAAACAGGAGACCCAATTCTGTTTTCCGAAAATGAAACAAAAACTGATCAGATTTTCTGAGGTCCTTCATTCTGTGCAAATAAAAACGTAATTGTCTGTGCACATCCAATTGATGAAATTTGAATTCTGCCTTGTTTGAGAACTGAGGAAAACACACTGGCAATTCAATAAATTGGTTAAGGTTACTAACTGATGCTACTTTGGGAAGAAAGGAGGGATTCGGTCTGAGAGAAACCCTGTCCTTATGAACAATCAAATAAGGGGGTTTGATTGATAAAGCTTGAAACTCCGAAATGCGTCTGGCTGACGTGATGGCTACCAAAAAGACAGTCTTCCAAGTTAAGAATTTTAAATCACAAGTGGCTGCAGGCTCAAAGGGGGGTGAAGTAAGACCCTGTAGAACAAAGTTTAAGTCCCAAGGCATAACAGGTTCCGAGACCGGAGGACGAAGCAACAAAGTGCCCTTCAGGAAAGCCATACAGATTCTATGTGCCTTTAGACTAGGTTCATCTGACATGAAAGGTAGAAATCACCGCTAACTGGACTTTAATGGTTGTGACCGCCAAACCCTGGTTAAAAAGCATAGACAGGAACTCCAATACAGACGAAATTGGAGCTGTGTAAGGGTCAATCTTTTTGGCATGTGCCCAGATTGAAAACCTCTTTCATTTGCTGTAATAAATCTTCCTGGTCGAAGGCTTATGAGAGGAAGATAGAATATGAACCACCTCCAGCGAAAATTGGTGAAGCCTAACTAATGATGGAAGTGGAGTAGCCAGGCTGTCACCCGGAAGGTCCGAAGAGAGGGATGGAGCTGCCCTGACATGTAAGTCAGTATGTCTGGTTGTGGGTCCAGAATCCAAGGACCATCCATGAGATAGGGATGGAGAAAGGGGAACCAAATTTGATGAGGCCAGTATGGGGCAATCAAAATCATTTTGCTTCCCAAGGATTGCGCTTTCTGAATAACCTTTGACAGCAAGGGAACCGGAGGGAAGGCATATAGTAGACCGGAGGGCCAATCGTGGACTACAGCGTCCCTGGGTGACTCCCCCTGAGGGGGATCAGGGTGCAGTAGCTGCTGCATTTGGCATTGAGGCAGCTGGCAAAAAGGTTGCAGCAAGGCTAACCCCACATGCGGAAGATCTGCTCAGCAACTTGACAGTTCAGGGACCACTTGTAAGGCATCAGAATAGCTCTGCTTAGCCTGTCTGTGATCACATTGGACTTCCCCGTAATGTGCATTGCTACCAGAAAAATGTTGGGAAGACACTGCCCACTGCCACACTCGCATGGCGTCTCTGCAAAGGGGATATGACTTGGTTCCTCCCTGCTTGTTCAGATACCACACCACTGACATATTGTCTGAGTGGATTGCAATAGTCCCGAGAGGAAGAAAACTCTGAAGTGCTTGCAACGCTAGTAGCACAGCTCTCATCTCCAGGACATTGATATGCAGATGCATTTCATGTGCCTTGGACTGTCCTGCCTAGATAATGCCCCCCCACCCCATCTGGGAGGCATCCGTGGTCACCGTGGCAACTGGGGACGCAGGAACGAAGGGCTTTCCCACACTGAGGTTGTCGGTGCGAAGCCACCAACTGAGATCCTGTTTGCACCTGTCTGAGTAGAATAGGGTGAGAAAGTGGAAAACATTGAAGAGACGACTGGACGAAGAGTAGCCACTGACGGAGCTTCATATTTAACCTTGCCAGAGGGACTAACATAATCGTAGCAGCTATTGTCCCCAACAACTGGAAGACCCATCTTGCCTTCACTCTTCTCAGAGGGAGCAAGACATACACCTGTTGTTGTAGGACTCTGATTCTTTCCTGTGGTAGAAACGCCTGCATGAGGACGGTGTCTAATTCGGCGCCTATAAAAGTGACACGCTGTGAGGGCAACAAGGCAGATTTTTCCCAGTTCAATGTGATGCCCAACTGTTGACATAGGTTGATAATAGCATCCCTGGTCTGAAGTAGTAGATGCCTGGTGGTGGCAGTAAGGAGCCAGTCATCCAGGTACGGAAACACTTGGAATCCCTGACGTCTCAAGTGAGCAGTCACCACTGCCATGCATTTGGTAAACACCCTGGGGGCTGTGGTGAGACCAAAGGGCAGGGCTCAAAACTGAAAGTGACTGGCACCCAGCCGGAAGCGTAGGTGACTTTTGGATGCCCTGTCCATCTTTATGTGGTAGTAAGCATCCTTGAGGTCGATGGAGCACATCCACACTTCTTTTCCCAACAATGAGAGAATAGACTGCAATGTGACCATTCGGAACTTGGACTTTTGCACATGGGTGTTCAATCGGCTGAGATCCAAAATGGGTCTCAGGTCCCCTGTCCTTTTCTGCACCAAAAAGAATCTGGAGTAAGTCCCTAATCCGATCTGGTCTGAGGGGACATGTTGGATGGCTCCTTTTTCTAGCAGCTTTGAAACTGCTGAAGCTGCGTAATCCCTTTGACTGGATGGAACATCCGGGATTTTCTTGATTGGAGGGGGATTTGATGAAAAGGAAATGACATATTCTCTGGAAATTATTCATAGAACCCATTGGTCCTGGGTGATATCTTGCCAGGCCTCCAGGTATAATGAGATTCGACCCCCCGACTGGCTCCGGAAACGCACAGTTGGGCCTCCCATCAGGAGCGGCGGTAGGGAGAACCACGAAAGGAATAGCGGTCTCCCAAGTTGCGAGGGCCTCCTCTGCCTCTAGGGCGGCGTCTTCCTGAATAACCACCCCCTCCCCTGCCTCTGGAGGGGGGCTCACCTTGTGCACTGGGAAAAAACCTCTGTGATTTTTTGAACCACATTTTGCCACCCCTTTGGGCCTTGGGATAAGGCCTAGAGGGAAGGGAAAAATGGACTCCTATGGCAGACAGAGTTTTTCTCTCCTGTTCGCACCTAGTGAGAGTGTCTTTCACCTTGGTTCCGAACAAAGAGGAACCATCAAATGGGGCGTTGGTGAATGAAGACTTGAAGGCCTCCGCGAAATGACAAAGGTGCATCCAGGCCTGCCTCCTAAAAGCAACTCCTGAACTTGCTGCCTTACTCGCTCCCTCGGCTGCGTAGGAGATTAGCCTCATGGAGGAGTTTGCAATAGAATTGAGGGTAGACATCTGAGCGTTGACCTTCTGGGCCACCGCTTCAGAAACGTTACCCATGAGAGTATCTCCAAGCTTCTTTAGGAGATCTCTCTGGAGCCTTGTAAAGTGTGATAAGTAATTCAGTGACCATAAGGTAAAGGTTGCTGAAGAAAAAGTATGCTTCCCGTACCGGTCCATAGTCCTAGACTCCTTGTTAGGGGGATGGACGATGGAAGAAGTCTCAGCTAATTCCTTCTAGGTGGCAGCTGCCACCACCATGGCATCCACAGGGACTCCCTTGGATAGAAATTCCTTATCAGGAGGAGCAGACAAAAATTTATTGCGTCTCCTGAGGACTGGTTCCACAGAGTCAGGGAATTCCCACACCCTTCGACAAACCAAATCTAGAAGGGTGGAGATACCCAGGAGGCAGAGGGCTGAGCACTAAAGGCCTTCATGAAGACTGACTTTTCTTCGGAGGGGGTTTGGATGGCCGGTCACCTCTTTGCTTCAAAATCTCTAGAATATCAGAGAAAGAAACATCCTCAGAGGATGACTTAGGGGACCCCCTCCGATTCCTCAAGGTTGGTGTCTGATGTGAGAGACTCATCCTGGGAATCTATGTGCTTCCTCTTGCACATTTTCTTTCTGGGTGGCTCCTCAGGCAAAAACTGAGGGGTCCTCAGAAATATGGGGACCACTCGTGGGTTACCCTGAGGCCTTGGGGCTCTGCTGTCCAGAGATAGATGGTGATCAGAGACCTGCACCGGTGTTGTAGGGGACAGAGTGACCGACCCGTATGCCACTGATGACCTGGCCAGCATGCTCCGCATGGCCTCAAAGGCTGGTCCTCCCGATCTGAACAATTACCAGCCTCCGAAGCCAAGACAGGAGTCAGGCTTCCCCATGCCGAAGCACCGAGAGGGGCACTAGGAACCGAGAGGTGTCCCGAAGCCTCTCCCTCGGGTCTGACCAATGAAACTGGAGTCCTGAACCCTGTGGACAGCGCCGACGGGGTCGGAGTTGACGTCGGAACCGATAAGCCAGGAAGGGCCGTCGGAACCAACCTAGGGACATCACACAGAGCCGAGCACTCCGGCTCCGAAAGCTGAGATGTGCCCGGAGGAGGAAGTATCGATGTAGGTTGAGGGACTGGCTCCAGAGCCGACTGGGTCAGAGCCGAGAACAATTTAGCCAGTATTGGTGACTGAAGAAGTCTCGGCACTACTCTATTGACGTCCACATCTGATAAGGTTCTGAAAGATTTGGAGGATAGGGAAGGAGATCAAGACCTCCTCTCTGAAGGGGGCCTGCGAAGAGTGGATACCAGCCTAATGCTAGGTGACCAGCTCTGAACAGTTTCCAAGAAAATTGGAGCCGAAGCAGGTTCCTTAACCACTGACACTTCCTGCGGCCCCGGGGACAATGGAGCCGAGGATGTCGATGAAGGCTATTTTCTCCGGTGGCTCCGAGGGGACTGATGGAGCTGGAGATCGCTTTTTTGCTTTGGAAGATTTTGCCTTAAAGCTGGAAGCACTCTCCAGACCCTCCTCAAAGGAGGGTTTCAGAAGTCCCTTCCAAATCAATTTGTTCTTCCTTTCCTGAAGAACACGCGGGCTAAAGGCATGACAGAAACTACACGATTCTTGGAGATGAATCGCTCCCAGACAGTACACAGAGTGTCCATCAGTGATGGACATTTTATAACTGCACTTGGAGCACTTCTTGAAACCCGAGGGCTTATGCTCCTTAACATCTTTGGACATAGTTAACCAACAGCAAGTAACTAACTGAAAATTAGCCACAAGCGCGGGAACAAGCCAAACAGACAGAACACCACAAAGATCTCTAACTTAAACGATCCTTAGACACAAATACAAGGGGGGAGGACTAATTCCTCTAATTTAAATGGTTTTAGTCCAAGGGAAGACTTTAGCACATAAGGAAAGCAAGGGGACAGACTAGGCCCTCTAAACGAAACGGGCCTAGCCCGTTGGAAACCGCTAGTGGGATACCACAGAATAGGCAATAAGGAAAACACAACTTTTCCACAATACAGTCAAGAACACACACAATAGCTATTAAAATAGCTTTTTGCAAAAAACTTCTCTGATATAAGAAGAAAAAGGGTATTTAGCCACAGCCAAGAGCGAGACCACATCCGAGCTACAGGAGTGGCAAAAGTCTTGAGCTAAGCTTCTACCCATACTGGCCCTCTCCCTGTTACCTCAGAGTGAGTTTGCCTGTGATAAGGAAAGCAGAGGCTTTTTCTGAACAAGTTCCCTAAAGTGGGATTTGGACCAATCCAATTCCCCAGATGCCCCTTGGAGGGGGAAGGAGGGTGAGATGTAATGAATGAAGATGGAAAATACAGATGGAATGTGATGGTAAGAAAGTACAGTTGTGTACAATTACCATAAATGTAGATGTTTGAGCGTATTCACTGTTGCAGTTCATCACACTTGGGTTATCTGCCTGCAGACAGCCCTCAGTCAGCCCAAATACCAGTCTCTTAGGATTTTTGCATCGGATGCTGTCGCATCTTCCATGACATCAGGGGTATAAAACAGGCAGCAGACGCCATTACATCAATTTCTCTTGCTCCAAATGTCAGGAGCCCCCAAAATAGGAAGCTAGTATATGGTGGGGAACACCACCAGTAAAAAGTAAATACCAATGCCATTAGGAATGGCCATAGAGAGGAGAGGTAGAAAGACAGAGAAAGCCAGGAGGCTGGAGAGAGGGAAACCAGGACTGCAACAGCGAATACACTTGAACATCTACATTTATGGTAAATGTACACAACTGTACTATGTTCTTTGTGTTTCACTGTTGCAGTCATTACACTTGGGTTGATTCTCAAAGCTGAGGAAAGGTGGAGGCAGTCAAGAAATGTTAGGGCTGGCTAATAGGCCTTGCAAGACTGCTGTAACAAATCCAGCTCTGGATTTAGAAATGATTGGTAAGTGGTAATGCTTGGTGAAGGTGTGTACAGAACTCCAGGTTGCAGCTTCCAGAATGTCCCTGGTAGGGCCCCCCCTGAGAAGTGCTATAGAGGTAGAAGTAGCCCTAGTGGAATGTGGTCTGATTCCCTGTGGGGTTGTGTTTCCATGGTGCTTGTAGCAGAAATGGATAGAGTGTGCTATCCATTTGGAAATAGTTTGCTTTGAAATGGCCTTACCCTCTGCCCCTGTAGCAAAGCTGACTAGCAGCTGGTCAGATTTTCTGAAAGGTTTAGTCCTGTCAAGGTAGAACCTGAGCTGTCTGTGCACATCCAAGGAGTGCAGGATCCTTTCCCCCTTATTGTAGGGAAGAAGGTTGGCAAATGGATGGATTGGTTTAGATCCACACTGGACACCACCTTCGGCATAAAGGATGGGTTAGTCCTGAGGGAAACTCTGTCAGCATGGAAAATAATGAAGGATTCCACAGGCATTCGTGCCTGCAACTCAGACACTCTTCTTGCTGAAGTTATGGTTAAAAGCAAGGCTGTTTTCCAAGAGAGGAATTTTATCTCTGCTGAAGCTGCATGTTCAAAAGGGGGAAGCATGAGCTTCTCCAGTACAAAGTTAAAGTCCCAGGCAGGGGTGGGTGCTCTCCTAGGGGGCCTTAAGTTGTTAGCCCCTCTAAGGAACTGTTTGATGAGAGGGTGAGAAAATAGAGGTGACTCAGTATTATAATAAGCTGAGATGGCAAAGGCATGAATCTTAATGGAAGAGAAGGATAGGCCTCTGTGGAGTAGCTCTGCTAGGTAATCCAGGATTAGAGGTTAGGAGGGCACTACTGTGTCCTTCCCTTGAGACGGATTCCAAGAACAATATCTTTTCCACTTTTCAGCATAGGATTTTCTAGTACTAGGCCTTCTGGCTTCAAGAATAATGTCCAGCACCTGTTTGCTGAGAGTTGCTGGTGGAGTTGTCAGGGGATAAGCCAGGCTGCAAGGTTTAGGGATTGCAATTGGGGATGCAAAACCTGTCCCTGCTGTGACAGCAGGGTGGAAGTCTGCTGAAGGTGTCAGGGTGGCACTGTTGTCAGACTGCGCAAGAGTGGGTACCAGTGCTGGCATGGCCAGTCTGGGGCAATAAGAATTGCCCTTGGCCTGTCCTGTTTTATCTTGAGTAGTACTTTTGAGAGGAGGGGCAGAGGGGGAAAGGCATAAATTGAGAGGTTTTCCCATTGAAAGGAAAGGGCATCCACCTTCCAAGGCCATTCTGTGAGGGTTCCTGGTGCAGAATTTGCTCAACCGGTGGTTCTCAGGGGAGGCAAATAGGTCCACCTCCGGTGTCCCACACCTCTGGATCAGAAGGTTGAAGGTGTTGGGCTCAAATTTCCACTCATGTGGGTCTAGGAGATTTCTGCTCAAGTCATCTGACAGTGAATTTTGTTTGCCTTCCAGGAATTGAGCTTGTAGATGCACTTGGTTGCTCAAAGCTGTGTTCCACAGGGCCATGGCTAACCTGCAGAGTGGGTAAGAAAGGGTTTCCCCCTGCTTGTTTATGTACCACATAATTGTGGCGTTGTCTGTTTTTATAAGCAGTTGTCCTGGAAGGATTAGGTATTTGAAGGCTGTCAGAGCATTCTGTACAGCTAGCATCTCTTTTTGATTGATGTGCAGGAGAATCTGGGCTGGCTCCAGTGGCCCTGAATGCATTTGCCTGTTATGTGAGCCACCTATGCATAGACTGATGCATCTGTTGTCAGGGTTTGGGTGGCGAGGGGTTGAGTAAAAAGAAGTCCCTTGTTGTGGTTGCATGCTTCTGCCCACTAAAGGAACTCTGCCCTTAGACAAATTATGATTGGAATGACTGTTTCCAGGTCCTGATAATGCTGGCACCAAAGACTTTTTAAGTACCACTGAAGTTTCCTCATATGCAGTCTTGCATATGGAATTAGAATACATGAGGCCATGAACCCTAGGGCTTGCAGAATTTTTCTTGCAGATAGCTGGGTTCTGGTGGCCATCTGTTTGAAGCAGTTTGTCAGATAGACCTGTTTTTCTGAAGTGAAAAATGCCATCTGGGAAGTTGCGTCCAAGCTTGCTCCCAGGAATACAATCTTTTGACTGGGTACCAGTTGTGATTTCTTTTCGTTGATGGTGTACCCCAATGAAGTGAGAAGGCTTTTTACAAATGCCAGGTGTTGAAGAGCAATTCCTGACTGTCTGCCTGAATGAGACAGTCGTCCAAGTATGGGAAAATTTGGATATTTTCTGCCTGCAGTATGCAATGGCTGGAGTCAGGCACTTTGTGGATACTCTGGGCACAGTAGATAAGCCAAAGGGAAGTGCAGAGAACTGATAGTGCATACAGCATGCCCTGAAGCGCTGATATTTTCTGCATGACTCCCTTATAGGGAAGTGCAGCTAAGCTTCTTTTAAGTCCAGACTAACCATGCATCCTTGGCTAGCACAGGGAGAAGCTGTTGCAGGGTAAGCATCTTGAATTTTGGGACCACCAGAAAGGTGTTGAGAGTTGATAGATCCAGGATTGGGCACCAATAGCCCTCTTTTCTGGGCACCAGGAAAAGTTTGGAGTAGAAACCCTGCCCACTTTGTTCTATTGGAACAGGCTGAATAGCTCTGATATTGAGCAGGGAAAGTACTTGCCTTTGAGCCTCTGCCCACTGGTTTGGAGGATGGTCTGGAAACCCGCTTGGGGTTGGCAGTGTATGGAAGTAGAATTTGTACCCCTGGGATACAATATTTAGGATACATCTGTCCTGAGTAATGGACATTCAGTTTTTTTGCATGAAGGGCAAGTTTTCCTCCTAGGGGCGGAAGTAGTTGGGCAGGGCTAGGAAGTATAATTGAAAAGTCATTGTGAACTTTTTCCATAAAGGGGTGTCTTACCACTCCCTGTTTTTGAGGTGGGGGCACTCCATTGTTTAGATCTCTGCATACCCTGAGACTGTAGTCTGGGTGGCCCGTTTCCCCTGGTTTGGTCTGAGAAGGCCTGGGAGGGGCTGGAAAGGACCAGTTTTTTGAAGACCAATGCCTGCTGAATCTAGGTGGTTGCACTTGTAAGAATTCTTTAACAGTTTGCATAGATTTAGCTTTTTTCCCATCTTTTCAAGAACCTCTTCTGCTTTGGTGCGAAATAAACAGTCCTTATTTAAAGGAGCGTCTAGTAATTTGGATTTGACATGATCTGGCAAGGTTTGTTCCTTTTAGCCAAGCATGCCTTCTCAGTACAGACCCACTGACTACAGCCCTGCAGGATGCGTCTAAGGCATCAAAGCCACACTGCAAAGTATGCTTACTAACTTGGGTTTGCAGAATGCATTAGTTCTTGTAAATCTTTATTTTCTGCACAAGCTGGAAGTAACACCATTTTTTGTTTAATTAGTTCCATAATATTCTGCGGGTACTTCAACATGTGAAACTGGCAATTCAATGCCCTGATGAGTAAGAGTTGCAGAGGTATATACCTTCTTACCCAATCTGTCTAAAGCTCTGGAATCCCTGTCTGAAGGGGTAGGATTTTCGGCTGTAGTAGCCTTAATATCTTTAGGTCCCTGGGAAATGGTCTCTGAATCCGCAGAAGGATTCTTGAAGAGAAGTGGGAATCAGATGCTCTGTAGTACTTGTCAGATTTCCTAGGGGCCGGTGGTAAAGTATCTGGAGTAAGACTGGATTCCATAAAACCATCACCTACAACATCCAGGACAGGGGGTATAGCTAGAGGTCTGTGCTGAGGCAACTCTAAAAATTCTCCAAGTCTCTTTTTGGACTGAGGGTAGCCCTGGCATTCCCAGTGGAAATGCTCTCAAAGTATGCAAGGTTTCACCAAAATAAAAGTCCTCTGGAGGGGAGGCAGAGGGAATGGATTCCTCTGCATCAGAATCCTCCATAGGTCGATAAGGGCATGTCCTGATAATCAGAAGGGTCAGAGTCATTGGACTCCTGGTCTGTAGAATCAGAATGCAACTTAATTCTTTGTCTCTTAGCAGGGGAAGGCTGGCTTCCCCTAATTAGGGTAATGAGGTCTTCAACCATTCTAAGCATTCGTTTTTGTAGCATGGGAGCTTGAGCATGCACTTTGGTCATCGGCTTTCTAGGCATAGTGCATACTCTGAGCCTCAGAAACTCGGTAGTTTTAGCTAAAAACGAAGCCGTTGGTTTAATTCAAACATCGGTAGGTTGGAATACACCCTCAGAAGCCAGTGCCTGCACAGCGACTCCTGACCCATCCAAGGTAGAGACATTCACAGGTTCCATAGTCGAAGAAGCATCTGGGGCATACCGGACTCCGAATGGGTCTCAGCAGAGGCCTGTGAATCTGTAGAAATGGGCATCAGGGGCTGCAAAGGCGCCTCACTGAGTACCGGCGGACTGGCAACTAGCTTAACAGAAGCGTCGTTGGCAGTTTTGGACCTATGCAGTCTGTCTCTTTACATTTTTTTGGAAGATTGGTAGTCGGATGGCTTATTGAAGCCATTTTGGAATACAGAGAATGAGAGCGAAAGAATTTAGCAACAAAGACAGCCCAATGACTAATAGTTCAGGCGTTAAACAAGGCACAAAACCGACAGTGAGGGACGTTGTGGCCTGGGCCTAAACAGGTGACGCAGTAAGAATGAAAATCTCTGTGAAGTATTTGCTTTCCACAGGCAAGACAGTTGTTAACTTTTTCTGACATCGGTTAGAGCAAGAAAAAAGGATCCCCAATAGGGTACTTAGCTTTAGAAGACTTTACGATTACAAACTCAAAAATGAAAATTTCAGGTAGTGGCCGACCGGCACTTGTGAAGTGCTTCTGCTTTGGGCTCCTCCGCGGCAAGAAAGACTGGTGTAATGGCGTCAGCTGCCTGTTTTATACCCCTGATGACCTGATGTCATGGAAGATGTGACAGCAACCAATGCAGAAATCCTAAGACTCTGGTATTCGGGCTGAATGAGGGCTACCTGTAGACAGATAACCCAAGTGTGATGACTGCAATAGTGAAACACGAAGATCATCATAACTTCTTTATCTGATGTTGTTAATCTTCAT
Organism: Protopterus annectens; assembly: GCF_019279795.1. Lineage (NCBI taxonomy): Eukaryota > Metazoa > Chordata > Ceratodontiformes > Protopteridae > Protopterus > Protopterus annectens. Next base: position 474,339,791 of record NC_056730.1, read on the forward strand.
TCATTCCTTACTGATGGGACAGAGTCCCTATCTACTTTATGTCCTGGGAGGCCCTTATGGAAGAATATTCCTGAGTACCATTGAACCACAGGAAGCCCTTCCCCTGGAGACCAGATCCAATTTGCAATGAGTGATAAAATTTATGAGGAGTAGCCCAAGTTGCGGCTGCACAGATATCATCCATAGAAACCCTTGAATGAAAAGCCACAGAAGTTGCCACTTAGTTAGTGGAATGTGCTTTGATTTTACCTGGTAGAGGGATTTTAGTATGTTGGTTGACAACAAAATATATACAGTTTCTCAATCACTTAGATAAGGTCACTTTAGAAACAGCATTTCCCAGTTTAAGGCCTGAACAGGATACAAATAACTGGTCTGATTTACGTATCGATATTACGTATCGATTTTGTTCTGTCTAGATAAAATCTTAATTGTCTATGCACATCTAGCAAATGAAGGCAGTATTCTCCTTTATTTGAATGGTTAAGAAAAAAGACTGGTAGGTCAATCATCTGGTTAATTGTCAATTCTGAGATAACTTTGTAGGAATCCTTCTTTTTTTCCCAGAGTGATACTCTGTCCTTATGAAAGATTATGTAGGTACGTTTTATACACAAGGCTTGAAGCTCGGATATGCATCTAGCAGAGGTGATGGCTACTAGGAATAGTTATTTCCAGGAAAAGAACTTGATATCACAAGTGGCAGCAGTTTCAAAGGGTAATGGTGTCAAAGACTGTAAAACCAAAGTTAGGCTTCATGGTTCTATTGGTTCTTTGAAGGGCAGTCTGATATGAGAGACCCCTTCAAGAAAGTCTTACACAGATGATGGGAAATTAAGGATGAGTCTTGGAATTCATTATGGAAGTTTGAGATGGCAGCCAATTGTACTCGAATGGTGGATGCTGCTGCGGCTGCTCTGATTGAAGAAAGCTTGATAAGTAATCCAATACCGCACTGACAGGAGCTGAGTAAGTATCCAGTTCTCTCTGTTTGGACCAAATAAGGAATCTCTTCCAGTTGCTCTGATAGATTTTCCTGGTGGATGGTTTGTGGGAAGTAAGAATAATGTCATGTACTGGGTAGGTAATGTTGCTCTGCCTGGCAATTAGTGGAAGAACAGAAACTAAGCTGTCAGCTTGAGAGTGGATATGTTTGGCTGAATCAACCCCTGTGGGTGTGAAATTAATTCCGGAGTTAGATCCAGAATCCTTGGTTGCATACTAAGTGAGGCCAGAGGAAGGGAAACCACACTTGTCAGGGCCAGAAGGGTGCAATGAGGATTACTCTGCTTCTCAGCTGGAGGGCCTTCTTTAGAAATTGTGGAATCAGGGGTGGGGGTGGGGGGTAAGCATATAGAAGTCCCATGGGCCAATCGTGTATTAGACCGTCCCTCGGGGACTCCCCCTGCGGGGGAATTAGGGCAAAAGAGCTGCTGCATTTGTGATTTGCTGGGGTGGGGTGGCAAAAAGATCACAGCAAGGCTGGCCCCAGGGGCTGAAGATCTTCACCACTATGGTTGAATTGAGGGACCACTCATGAGGCAGGAGAATGGGACCACTTGTGAGGTAGGAGAATACATCTGCAAAGTTTGTCTGCAATCACGTTGAATCCCGGAGAACGTGCGCTGGCAATTAGAAAGAGGTTGGAAGCTATAGCCCATTGCCAAATTCTCATGGCATCTCAACACAACGGGTAGGACTTGGTTCTTCCTTGTTTTTGATATACCAGACTACTGACATGTTGTCAAACTCGATAGCAATTGTCCCTGATGGGAAGACAGACTGAAATGCCTGCAACGCTAGAAGCACTGCCCTCAGTTCTAGAACACTGATATGCAGATTGGCCTCCAGGGTGGACTACGTGCCTTGAACTGTCTTTCCCTGAAAATGTCCCCCTCACCCTATCAGGGAAGCGTCCATGGTCACAGTGACCTTGGGTTGAGATGGGGAGAAAGGGCGACTCCATAGTTCTTTTTCTGGCTTCATCCATCAAATTAAGTCTTGCTTGCATTGGTTTGTTATGCGGATTTGGAAGGACACAGGATGATGATTCAGGTACCACTGCGTCAAAAGGAGCCATTGAAGGAGTCTCATGTGCAGTCTCACCAGAGGAACTATTGTGATTGACGCTGCCATTGATCCCAGAAGTTGAAGGACTGCTCGAGCTGAATGTGTCTTGACAGAGTATCACTCGGAGTACTGCCCTTAGTCTTTGCAATTTGTGATCCGGAAGACAGACTAGACAGGACTGGGTATTGAACATTGCTCCAATAAATTCCAAGTTTTGAGATGGACCCAGCTTGCATTTCTCCCAGTTTATAGAGATTCCTAGACATTCTGCCAATGTAAAAGTGTAGTTTAGAGCTGTTACCAGTAGATGCTTGGTGGAAACGGGAAGGAGCCACTCGTCTAAATATGGAGACACCCGGAATCCTTGTAGTCTCAAGTGAGCTGTTACCACTGCCATGCATTTGGTGAACACTCTGAGGGCTATAGAAAGTCCAAGGGGCAATGCATGGAATTAGTACTGTGACTCACAGCCAGAAGCGAAGAAATCTTCTGGAGCATTTGTCCATTTTTATGTGATAATACACATCCTGAAGCTCCATTGAGCACATCCAATCATCTTTCTCCAAGAATGGGAGAATAGACTGAATCATGACCATTCAGAATTTTGTTTGGGTAACAAATTTGTTCAGAATGGTGAGATCCAAAATTGCCCCTGTCTTTTTTGGCACTAAAAAGAATCTTGAGTAGAATCCGGATCCTATCTGGTCTGGTGGGACTGCTTGGACGACTCTTTTGACACAGCTTCTCTCTTGAGCTGCTTCTTCCCTTTGACTGGGTGAAATGTCGGGAAGTTGCTTTGGTAGTTTTGGGAAGGTGTTGAATGGTACGTGGTAACCGCTGGCTATTATCTTCTGCACCCAAGAATCCGTGTTTACTGACTGCCAGGCAGAATGGTGCAGAGAGAAACATCCCCCAACTGCTTCCAGAGGAAAGCAATCAGGCCACTTTTCAGGAGCGCTGTCCAGAGAAAGAATCCCTGGACCCCTGGTTATGCAGGCCCCTCTGCCTCTGCAGGGGCATCTGCCAGAAGAGTTGCACCTTCTGCCCTGGGGAGTAAACTCGACACGTGTATCATGGAAAGGACCCTGGGATTTCTTGTACCACATCTTTCCACTCCTCTGATTCCTAGAGTATGGACGTTGGGGTAGTGGAAAAATGTACACCCACAGCCTACCATCTTTCTCACACCTGGCTAACGGGTCTTTCAATTTTGGGCCATATAAGGAGGAAACTTCCACTGCAGCGATAAGAAAGGAAGTCTTAAAAGGGTCCGCAAAGTCACACAGGCGCACCCAGGAGTGACGTCTCATGACAATGCCTGAACCCACAGCTCTTGCTGCCCCTTCGGTAATGTGAGATATTAACTGCATGGACGAGTTGGATATGGATTCCAGGGTTGCAAGTTGTGAGACAACTCTGTCATGTACCTCATCAGAAACCGCTCACGCTAAGGTTCTAGAGAGTTCCAAGACCAAGTCTCTCTGAAGACAAGTAAAATGTGCAACACAGTTCAAAGACAGAATGGTAAAGGTTGATGAGGCAGAACACTCGCTTCCCTAACCTGTCCACCACCAGAGACTCCCTGTTTGGGGGATGGACAGTCTTAGGTCTCTTCAGCGAGCTCTTTTCCACCACCATCGCGTCTACTGGTAGGCCCTTAGACCAGTGTGGGCTTTCCTCGGGGGGGGGGGGATAACTTTTTGTCTGGTCTCTGCGGAATTGGATCAACAGTATCAGGACTCTTCCATACGCACTGCACGATGAGTTGGACTAACTCATCTGCAGGCGGGATCACCCAAGAAGTAGAAGGTCTAGCACAAAAAGCCTGCAGGAATATGGACTCCTCGGAGGAGGGTTTGGTGGGCTTCCAGTCTCCCCACTGTTTAAAGATTTCCAGTATGTCTCCAAAGGAGATATCCTCAGGGGCAGCCATAGGGACCCCTACCCTTCATCGTAGTTCCCATCGTTAGTGAAGAACTCTTCAGGGGAGTCCACGTGCTTCCTCTTGCATGTCTTCTTGCGTGGTACCTCTTCAGCGGGGGCTTCTGATGAGGGCTCTGAAGAGGGGGCACCTTGCGGTAGGGTATCCTGAGGCTCTTGTACTCGATATCCCGATGTGGTGGTCTGTGTCAGCTGCAGCTTAGGAGGAGGACATAATTGGCATTCCGACACAGAAGGTTTACCTGCATAGGCAAGGCCATCTCCATTGCCTGGAAAGCAGGCCCGCCTGATGAGGGATGGGAGCCTGGAACTGAGAAGAACAAACTCAGAACCGGGGTCTCACCCCACTCAGACGAACCCACTCCCAAGTACGGAACCTTAAGGGGACTCAGTACTGTCAGGACTCCTGGAACTGTAGTAGACAGTGCCATAAAAAACATTGTGCCAAACCAGGCACCCCGGAGCCTGCAGTCCAGTTCTGATTCTGAGGATAACCCAGCTCCGAACGAGCCAAAGGGCCTGCTCCGGAACCATGGTGAGATCCACCAGTGGAACCGAAGATGTGGGAAATGAAAAAGGCGTTGGTGCGAGAACTTCGATGTCTGCAAGGAGGTCAAAGGAGAGAATAAGTTGATGTACGTGGAGAAAGTCTCCCAAGTCCAGATGGGAAAAGAGTCTTTGAAGGTGTAACAATCCCTCTGGCCATCAGCAACTGGTCCACAAGATGCACCACGTCTAATTCTGAGAGGCTCCTGGTTGATTTAGTCAATATCCCAGATGGGGAGTCAGGCCATTCTAAGAAAGGGCTAAACTGATTCCCAAAGAAAAGATCCACCATAGGGGAGTACCAGGTCCATGCAGAGTTGTCTATCGGCACCAAGGTCTCGAGACTATAGACCTGTATGGAAGGGGTGTCTGGCATTGGAAGAGACGGGACAGACACTGTATGCAAGCTTGGTGCCATGGATATGGTCAGTGTCGAGGTCAGAATTTTTTTAAAGATGGCACCAAGGTAGGGATCTGCAATTTAGGCAAGATTGGTGCTGTAGACATTGTCAGTGCTGTAACGGGCACCAAATGACACAATTTTTGTAGATGGTACTGAAGACAGCGCCGTAGATGCCAAATTTGCATTTGGGGCCAACTAAGTCAATTTTGATATTTTTTGTCTTGGTTCCTGTTTTCTATGACCAGAGGGTGAAGAAGGAACCAAATGTGGTCTTTTTTTGTGCTCTCTTCTAGGAGGTGGTGAGCCCTCAGACGCAGAAACAGCCTCTGAGAAGGGCGAGTTAAGGAGGCCCTTCAAAATCAACTTATTTTTTTCTCTCATTAAGGGTTTGAGAGCTGAACCCCTTGGCAAAAGGTAAAAGGAGGCTGGACTGAAAGATGAGAAGCTCCCAGACAATACACACAATATATATGCGAGTCACGATTTGGCAGTTTGCGACCACATTGGTCGCACTACTTGAAACCTGAAGTTCCTTTTTCTCTGACACAGTGCACAACAAAATTATCATTTAACAACAAACAGTAAAGAAAGGATAGAGGAAAGTGCTTTTTTTTTTTTGTGGAAGAAGGAAAGAAGAAAGGGGAGAAAATACCAACAATGGTATTCAGAAAATTACCTCATAAGGTAAGAGAAGGGCCGTACCACCAATGGTACTTAAGGATTACCGAAGGTAGTTGAAAACAGGGTAAAGAATGGTTAAAGTTAGCAACAGACTACAGAAATAGTTTTTTTTAAGATGAAAATTCTGAAGTACTTAGCTGAGAGATGGCTTGACACAGCTTTATGGCTACGTAGCAAATGAGATCTGGGGTAACAGGACGAGGGGCACTATGGGTAAAAGCTTAGCTTGAGAGTTTTTCTGCTGGCATGAGCTTGTTATAAGGCTGACTTAGTTCAGAAGATGGAACAGACACCCATCAGTAAGGAATGAAGATTAACAACTTCAGATCCTTATTTGTGACTAACAGAATTTGCTGGAGAGAGACATTTATATCCAAAGGCTGCCACGTCTACAGAATAAGCTTACCATCTTTGTAAAACAAAGCCCATCCCTCACTCTCTTCAAAAACATTTTGGATAAATGAATGGGGAATGTAAATTCATTCCTGGGGTACTGCTCATGTCCCTTAAGGATAAATGCAGTCTGTAAAATGACTCAGGGCTCCAATATCCAAAGATCCACTACCCTGACACCACCCTATCCCACATCTAGGGAATTAGAATACAATATTGTTATATCCTGGGTATTACTGGCTAGGCTTGTAAAGGCTTTTGTGCCATTAGCCTAGTAAATCACCTGTGAATCTAAATATAGCAAATAAGTGAACTACTCATAAGTATCAGTCATCACCTGGCCCAATTTTCAGAAGGCTAAGTGCTCCTGCAGAAAAGTAATACTTGTATCATACTGCTGTTGCTTCTCTAGCATCAGCTGATGTGTGCCTCAAATAAAAAGAGCTATTAAACAGCACCATATTCAGTCTTTGAATCTTATGGTAGCGATATGGTGCAATATCTAATCACTATTGCACTAAAACCATGCCATAATTGGACAAATAACAGGGAAACAGACCATCAGTAAAGCATAAAAACGTATCAAAATGCACTTATGTTGAATGTAGACTTGCACATGGCAACAACCTGGCAAGAAGCAAAAAGAAAGATAATTATAGTTCGCATATACCATATAAAACTGGGATGAAAAAGATTAATTTGGGAGAGGGTTCAAAGTTTATCAAGCTGTGCGAGTTTCAGCTATGCTTCCTTCCCATTATGTATCTTGGCTAAGAGTAAAAAAAAAAAAAAAAAACTGAAATATAGCAGAAAACAGAAAAATACAGGAAAATAAGACGGTTAAATAAAACATTCATACTATTTGACCTAGGTAAACAACCACCTCAGATATTTACCCTATGGTTTATATTGTGCATATTGCCTCATTATCCCCTCTCTCCCTTCGTTCATCCCCTCCACTGTAGTACTGTAATCTGTTAGCAAAGCTAGTCGGTTTTGGTACTGTCAAAAGCAGAGTTTTAATTAACTTGTTAAATGAATAATCTCACGTGCTTTTTTAAACAAGGGTGACCAAAGCACAGCTTATAACCAAATACATTTTTGTAAAGCTACTGTAATGTTTTCTAGGTACCTTATTTTTGTTACAGCAATTGAGAGTCCCTTAAAGAGATTTATCTGAGCCATATACAGAATGTACATAATGGGTCTGTGCCTGCACAAACTCCCAAAACTAGCCTTCCAGAACTTAGAACTCCACTCTGATTCCCTGTGATAGGGGATCGCCTAAGGCCCTCCATCAGGGGAAGCCTAACTCATCACAGAATGTCAGTTGTTCAGGTCTTTATTTTAAAGTAGGAAGAATCAAGGAGGACCAGAAGCAAGGATTGCCTGAAAACAACCAATTCACAGTCCAAACACCACCAACACAAATAACCAAAGCCAACCAACAGTGCCACAAAGTTGGCTACCATCAAACTATATATACATAATACAAATATAAATATAAACATATACATATACATATATATACATATATATATATATATATATATATATATACACACACACATATATATATATATATATATATATATATATAGGGTCTACTTCAGAAAGACGAAAATGCAAACTCTTGAACGCTCACAGGAGCGAATAATCAGATACTCAAAAGTGGTATTTTGGGATCGCAGTAAAGGGAAGATCGGAATATTTGCCCTTTCCTCACTGTAGTGCGATCTCGGAGTAGGAATATATATTTAGCGGGGGTGTGGGGGGCACAGCACCTCACAATACCAATTTCGAGTTTTTGATTATTCGCTCATGTGAGCATTCGAGAGTTTGCATTTTCGGTTTTCTGACATAAACCCTATACATATACATATAATGTATATACAATAGTGGGTGGGTGCTACCACTAAGGCAGTGAGAAACTTGAACATAGTATAGTTAAGTAAGAACTTAACATAACAGTAGATGTCCTTCTGATCGCTGCTATAGTATTCCTGATACATGGGTTGCCACCACTGAAGACAGGCTGGGGTACCAAAGCTTTACCTTCCCTAGGTCATGCTTCTGACATGTGACCTAAGCTTGTATGTGTTGGGGTATATAGACAGACATACAAAGCGAGATCCTCAGACCATCTCCAAGCCATCAGCCTGAAGATGATGGAGAGAGGTGATTGTTCAGTTAAGTGGTTATAGCTTGAATTGGTAAGAAAACTCCCCTGTGCCCATGTAACAGTGCAAAGGCTAGAAAAAAGGGTGAGGAAACTGAAGAAAAATAGAGAGGAGGGGATGAATGTTGAGATGGAATACTACAACAGTGATCATTAGGGCATCTACCATTGTGACAAGTTATTACACAACGGCATTATGTCCTAACCAAAATCACTGTTGTAGAATTCCTGGCATATGGGTAATTCCTCGAGCTGAAAGCAGAAGGAAATTGTGGGCGTCTACTGAACAGAAGACTTGTTCAGCAGTCTGGACAGAACTTACCTAGCAAGGGCTACCCTGGACCTGGAGAAAGCATCAATTTTTAGTGTTTGGTAAAGGTGTGTACAGAGCACAAAGTGGCCACCTTAACTCATAACATCAGAGTGACACCACCAGGTGCATCTGCAGTTAATACCAAACCATGTTATGTACAAGGCTTTAAAAGATTTCATCTTAAAGCTTACACAATAGCAAACTCAAATGCATTAATATTTTACCTCTGCCTAGTGAAGGTAAAACTATATTAACTGCTGTTTTTATGACTAATTTATATAGATATTTTCAAAAGTTTCTAAATATCTCAACAATCAAAAGCAACACAGACATAACTCCTTTGTCTCATATGAAAGCTCTTGACTAGATGAATAAAATGCTGCTGGCAGTATGTGTGCAGCTTCAGTGGTTGCCAAGATATTGTAAGTTGTTTACAAAATATTACAAACATGACATTTACTGGGTTTACTGTGACTTATAAAATTCAGTTTAAGACCTATAACCTAAAGCATACTACCACTATAAAAATAGTTTGTGTTGAATGGTTTGCCATTTATACTTCTTTCATAACTCCTATGGTTCCAGAGATATGGACATTTGTTTGAAATGCAAGGGCATAACTGGATTCTGTCAAAAGGCTTAGGCTCCGCCCATTGGAAGTTACAGTGCAAACTTCCTGAGCTCCACCGGAGTGAATTAGCTAAAGATGGACCTGAAGTCTATTCCTTTGTGGAAAGCCCCTGAGGAAGCCACAGCCCTAGTAAAATGTTCTTTAGGGCGGGAAGACAAGGTTTTACTGTAGTGTGAGTAGCAGAAAGAAATATCCTTAGAAATCCAGGCTGCAATAGTTTGTTTGGAAACTGGGTAGCCCAACTTAGGAGTCATAAAAATACAGAACAGCTGGTCAGTCTTTTTGAAGGCTATAGTTTTGTCCAGGTAAAATCTCAGTTGCCTGTGAATGTCAGTAGACAAGAGCCTTTTACCCCAATTTTGGGGATTGGGACAAAGTGGGAAGATGAAAATCCTAATTGAAGGCCAGCTCATTCACTACCTTTGGCATGAAGGATGGATTAGCCCGGACAGTCACCTCATTTTTGTGAAATATAAAAAAAAGGGGAAACGGCCAAGACAGCTTGTAACTTAAACTCTCCTGGCAGATGTGAGAGCCAAGAGGAGGAGGATGGCTTTTCAAGTACAGAATTTCAGACAAGTGGCAGAAGCTGGTTAAAACAGAGGCAGAGTAAGCTTTTCTAACACAAAATTAAAATGCCAAGGGGGAAAGATGGATTTTCGTGGTGGATTAAGATGTAGGACTCCCCTGAGGAAAAGCATGATCACTGGCCTAACCATAAACAGAGGCAGGCATTGATAACTGATAGCTGAGCTTCTATGGAAGATTTGGCCAACCCAGATAGAAGAAATGTTAAGAGTGGATACCAACTATGTTTGCAGCACCAATAGGAAAGCCTTTTCAACTTATTGGTGAACGATACACTCGAACATCTACATTTATGGTAAGTGTACACAAAGTACAGTTTTGTACCTACGATAAATGTAGATGTTAGAGTGCTAATACAGCTGCCATCCTCACAGATGGGTTCTCCTGCCGTCAGGCGGGTCCTCGGTCGGCCGAATTCCAAAGTCTAGGTTCGGCGTTGGTTGTTGTCGCTTCTTCCCTGACGTCAGTGCGACAGGGGTATAAAGGAACCAGCCAACGCCATTTTCTTCAGTTTTTCTTGCCCCAGATGTCAGGTGCCCCCAGAAGGAAGGCAATACATAAAATTAGGTAATAATGCTATGCAATATAATCAAAAAACAGTAGTTGCAAGCAAATACACCATAAAAGAAGACCCCTAGAGGGGAAGGAGGGAGGGAAACCTGGACTGCAGCTGTATTAGCACTCGAACATCTACATTTATGGTAGGTACAAAACTGTACTATGTTCATCGTGCATACAACTGCAGTCCTCACAGATGGGTAGAATCCCAAAGCTAAGAAAGGGGTTGTAGGCACTAGGTGTAACTAGGAGGAGCCAAAATGCCCTGCAAGACTGCAGTGGCAAAGCCTGCTCTAGATTTGGAGTATAATGGTTAGTTGTAGTGCTTGGAGAAGGTATGCACAGAACTCCAAGTGGCAGCTTCCAAGATATCCTTGGTAGGAACTCCTCTGAGGAAGGCTGTAGAGGTGGCTGTGGCCCTGGTGGAATGAGTTCTAATGCCTGTAGGTACAGTTTTGCCATGAAAGGAATAGCAAAAGCGTATGCAGTGGGCTATCCATTTTGAAATTGTCTGTTTTGAAATTGGCTTTCCTTGAGCTCCTACTGCATAGGCCACAAAGAGCTGTTCTGATTTTCTGAAAGGCTTTGTTCTGTCCAAATAGTAACGCAGTTGTCTGTGGATGTCCAAGGAATGTAGCAATCTCTCCCCTTTGTTTTGAGGATTAGGATAAAAAGTAGGTAAGTGTATGGCCTGATTTAAAGCTACCCTGGATACCACTTTAGGCATAAAGGACGGGTTGGTTCATAGGGAAACTCTGTCCTGATGGAAGATGATAAAAGGCTGGACAGCCATGAGAGCCTGTAATTCTGAAACTCTACGAGCTGAGGTGATAGCCAGAAGGAAAGCTGTTTTCCAGGACAAATATTGCAAATCTGATGAAGCAGCTGGCACAAAAGGAGGCAAGGTCAGTTTTTCCAGAATGAAATTAAGATCCCAAGCAGGTATTGGTGGTTTCCTTGGAGGTCTCAAATTCTTTGCCCCTCTGAGGAACTGTCTTAAGAGAGGGTGAGAGAATAAAGGTGGATCAGTGTTGTATTCTGCAGAAATGGCTGAGGCATGGATTTTGATGGAGGAGAAAAAGTCCACTGCTTAGCAGTTCAGTCAAATATTGTAGTATTTGTGGCAAAAGTTTTCCAGGGTCCTGGCCCTTTTTCTCATTCCAGGTACAAAAACGTTTCCATTTTGCGGAGTAAGCTTTTCTGGTTGATGGCCTTCTGGCCTCCAAAATGACATCCTGCACCTCCTTGGAGAGTAGGGCCTGCTGTGGTGCTAAGGAATCTTACATGCGGCTAGATTGAGTGTTTTTAGCTGACTGTGAAGAGTTTTGAAGCTGTGCTGAGTCAGAAGAAGAGGCATTAGAGGCAGGGTTCATGGTGGGGAATGCGTCAGGCTCCTCAGGAGTGGGTACCAGTGTTGTCTTGGCCAGTCCGGAGCAATAGGGATCATCTTTGGTCTGTCTGCTCTGGTCTTCAATAGCACTTTGGGCAGCAGAGAAAGAGGTGGGAAGGCATAAACTGTCATTGATGCCCAGCTGAAAGAGAGAGTGTCCACTCTCCAGGCCTTTGGATGGAAGATCCTTGAGCAGAATTTTGTCAATTGATGATTTTTGTGGGAGGCAAACAGATCTATGTCTGGCCTTCCCCATTCTTGGATTATTTCTGTAAAAACTTTTGGATGCAACTTCCATTCGTGTGGATCTGTCATATTCCTGCTTAGGTCGTCTGCCAGCGTGTTTTCCTTGCCTGGCAAGTACTGTGCTTGTAGTTCCATTTGTAAGTCCATGGCCATGTTCCAAAGTGACATGGCCAGTCTGCATAGGGGGTAAGAATGCGTTCCTCCCTGCTTGTTTATGTACCACATAACTGTGGTGTTGTCCGTTCTTATCAAAAGTTGACCTGGTTGTAGAAAGTTCTTGAAAGCTATAATAGCATTTATTACTGCTAGCATTTCTTTTTGACTGATGTGAAGGTGCTTTTCTTTTTGGGACCATTTGCCCTGAATGCACTGATCTGTCATGTGCGCCCCCCAGGCGTAGTCCGAGGCGTCTGTTGTGATGGCTTGATTTGCTTGAGGCTTGCTGAAAGGAAGACCTGTGTTTGTTTGACATGCTTGAGCCCACCACAGAAATTCCTTTTGCAGACATGGAATTAGTGGTATTATTGTTTCCAAACTGTGGCTGTGTTGAGACCATATGTTTTTCAGGTACCATTGTAGTTTCCTCATATGCAGCTTTGCACAAGGGATTAGTAAGATGCAAGATGCCATGAATCCCAGAGCCTGCAGGATTTTCCTTGCAGTAAGCCTGGTGCAATTTGCTAGTGCTCTGAAGTATTGAATTAGTTGCCCCTGCTTCTCTGGCGTGAGGTAGGCCATCTGGGTGTTTGTGAAGTTGGCACCCAGGAAAATTATCTTCTGAGAGGGTATCAGTCTTGATTTCTTTTTGTTGACTGTGTATCCCAGAGAGTTCAATAACATTATTACATAAGCCAGATGTTTCAGAAGAATGTGTTTGCTGTCCGCTTGAATCAGGCAGTCGTCCAAATAGGGATATATTTGTATCCCTTGAAGTCTGCAGTAGGCAATTACTGATGCCAGGCATTTCGTGAATACTCTGGGCACAGTAGATAAGCCAAAGGGCAATGCAGAGAATTGATAATGAGTTGAACCTGCAAGAAATCTGAGGTATCTTCTGCAATTTTGTCTGATTGGGACATGCAGGTATGCCTCCTTGAGGTCCAATGTTACCAGCCAAGACTCCTTGCCCAGCATGGGAAGAAGCTGCTGTAGAGTGAGCATCTTGAATTTTGGTACGAGTAGAAATGTGTTTAGGATGGATAGATCCAAAATAGGTCTCCAATCTTTTCCCTTCCTTGGCACCTGAAATAGCCTGGAATAAAACCCTTGACCTTGTTCGTGCGTAGGTACCTCTTGAATAGCTTTCATGCTTATGAGATCTGTAATTTGCCTTTGTGCCTCTGCCCTTTGATTGTGTGGCAGGTTTGGCATGCCTCTCATTTTTGGAAGGGTGTGAAAATGGAATTTGTAGCCTCTGTTTATAATGTCCAGGATCCATTTGTCCTTTGTGACAATATGCCAATTTTTTGAAAATAATGCCAGCTTTCCTCCCAAGGGGGCTGCCATTTGAGACCTGGTTGGCATGCAAAGGGGAAAGTCATTGGGTTTGCTTTCTGATAGATTGCGAGTTGTCCTCACCACCTCTTTGTGTAGGGGCTTGCCATTGTCTGCCTCTGTACGATCCTTGGGATTGTCCTCTGCCCCTCGGGCGCCTGTATCTGCCTCTTTGGGGTCTGTCTGTGGCAGGAAAGGACCAGTTTTTGGAAGGCCAATTTCTACTAAAACGTGGGGATTGAACCTGTAGAAATTCTTTCACAATTTGCATTGATTTAGCCTTTTCCTCCATTTTCCTTAATACCTCCTCAGCATTAGCACCAAATAGTACATCCTTTTGAAGAGGAGCGTCTAGTAATTTAGCTTTGACATGATCAGGCAAGGCTTGTTCTTTGAGCCAGGCATGCCTACGTATGACTGATCCTGTAACAGCAGCTCTGCATGAGGCCTCTAGAGCATCAAAACCACATTGTAAGGTATGCTTACCCACTTGTTCTGCACTATGCATCAAGTCCTGCAACTCCTTCAAGTCTGGTTGTTCACTTTTTAATTGTGATAACAAAAACTGTTGGTATTTTAGCATATGAAACTTACAGTTTAAGGCCCTAATGGATAAGGTAGCCAAGGTATATACCTTTTTTCCCCACCTTTCTAAGGATCTGGAATCTCTCTCGGAAGGCAATGGATTTTTAGCAATGGAAGCCTTAACTCCCTTGGGGTCCTGTGAGATGGTTTCTGGGTCAGCAGCATGGCTCTTGAATAGAGATTGGTGCGAGTCAGGGACCCTGTAGTACCTGTCAGGCTTAACTGGAGCTGGAGGTAGAGAGTCCAGGTTAAGGCAGGCCTCCGAGTAAACATCATCTAGGATGTCCAAGACAGGAGGTATAGCCAAAGGCCTGTGCTGAGGAAGTAAGAAAAATTCCCGGAGCCTTTTCTTGGAATCAGAATAATCCTGGCCTTCCCAGTGGAAGTGTTCCCTTAAGGTATGCAGTTTCCCCAAATGAGTAATCCTCAGGGGGGATACAGAAGGGATGGACTCCTCCGCATCAGAGTCTTCAAAAGGGGAGTAAGAATGTTCCTGATCATCAGAGTGCTCTGAAATAATGGAGCCCTGATCAGAGGAGGGGGAATCTTCCTCCACTCTAGGCCTTTTGTCCGTAGGGGGCTGAGAACCTCTGATAAGAGTAATTAAATCCTCAGTCATTTTAAGCATCTGTTTCTTAGGCATGGGGCCTGGGGATGGGGCCTGTGCAGCTGGTCTCTTAGAGTGCATGGTTGCTTTAGACATAGTGAAAGCCTTGATAGAGAAAGAAGAGGAAGGTCTGAAGACACCTTGAGTGGAGGTGGACCTGTCCACATTCTGAGTTTCAACACCGACAGTGGCTTCGGTATCTGTAGTCGGGGTGTGGGCCGAGGAGCCTGCGACCACGGGTACAGGAGACACCATCAAAGACAGGTCATCGGTAGTCAGGGGCTGCGTAGGCACCTCACTGAAAACCGGACCACGTGTAGCCGGCTTTGGCGTGGTGTCGATAGAGGCCGCGGACCTCGCGTGTCGGTCCTTGTCTTTTCGTTTTTTAGACAAAACCGGAGTCGGGAGTATCAGACGACATAGTATAGTTAAAAGCTTTCCCAAAATAATGCTGGGCGAACTCCACCCGACGCTTAATAGTGCGTTTGTTGAATGTAGCACAAAAGCGGCAGGCCGAGACCTCGTGGTCTGGGCCTAAACAAGGTATACAGAGGGAATGGAAATCCTTATGCGGTATTTGCTTCCCACAAGAAATACAATTATTAACTTTGTCTGACATCGGTCTGAGGCAAGAAAAGGTTCCCCAATGGGGTACTTAGCTTTTAAGAAGACTTTGGTTTCCAAATTTTCGTAATCTCAGGAGCTGGCCGACCGGCACTTGCGAACTGCTTCTGCTTCGGGCACCGCGCGGCAAGAAAAACTGAAGAAAATGGCGTCGGCTGGTTCCTTTATACCCCTGTCGCACTGACGTCAGGGAAGAAGCGACAACAACCGACGCCGGACCTAGACTTTGGAATTCAGCCGACTGAGGACCCGCCTGACGGCAGGAGAACCCATCTGTGAGGACTGCAGCTGTATGCACGATGAACATCTGTACTATGTTCTTCGTGTTTCACTGTTGCAGTCATCACACTTGGGTAGATTTCCAAAGCTGAAGAAGGGTAGAGGCACTCAAGAAGAGTTGGGGCTGGCTAGTATGCCTTGCAGGACTACTGTTGCAAAACCCGGCCTGGATTTGGAAAAGAGAGGCAGGTGGTAATGTTTGGTGAAGATGTGTACAGAACTCTAGGTAGCAGCTTCCAGGATGTCCCCAGTAGGGACTCCCCTGAGGAACGCCAAGAGGTGGAAGTTGCCTTAGTGGAGTGTGTTCTGACCCCCTGAGGGGTTGGTTTCCCATGGTGCTTGTAGCAAAAATGGATGCAGTGTGCTATCCATCTGGAAATTGCTGCTTTGAAATGGCCTTGCCCTCTGCCCTTGGTGCAAAGCTGACTAGAAACTGGTCAAATTTCCTGAAGGGCTTAGTCCTATCAAGATAGAATCTGAGCTGTCTGTGCATGTCCAAGGAGTGCAGGATCCTTTCCTCTTTATTTTGAGGATTAGGGAAGAAAGTTGGCAAATGGATAGATTGGTTGAGAGCCACACTGGACACGACTTTAGGCATAAAGGAAGGGTTAGTCCTGAGGGAAACCCTGTCAGCATGGAAAATAATGAAAGGTTCCATAGCCATAAGTGCTTGTAGCTCAGACACTCTTCTCGCTGAAATGATGGCCAGAAGCAAGACTGTTTTCCAAGAGAGGAATTTTAACTCTGCTGATGCTGCAAGCTCAAACGGGGGTAGCATGACATTTTCCAGTACAAAGTTAAGGTCCCAAGCAGGTGTGGGTGCTCTCCTAGGTGGCCTTAAGTTGTTTGCCCCTCTCAGGAATCTTTTGATAAGAGGGTGAGAGAAGAGAGGTGGTTCAGTGTCATAATGAGCTGAAATGGCAGAGACATGGATCTTAATGGAGGAGAAGGATAAGCCTCTGTGGAGCAGATAGTACAGTTTTGTACCTACCATAAAATGTAGATGTTCGAGGATCCACATTGCTGCAGTCCTAACTATTGGGTAGTCCGCTGTCCAGTCGGCCCGAATACCAAAGTATATGGCTGACGTCGGTCAGGGCGCATTAGACTGACGTCAGTACGTCAGGGTACTAATGCGCATGACCGACGTCATATCCTCAGTCTTTTCTTGCCCCAGATGTCAGAAGACCCTGAAAAGCTAAGGCCAAAACCAAAAATTCCAAACATACCTGCACCAAAAATATGTACAATATATACAAAATTACCAGAATATAACCTCACCTACACAACCACCCTTAAACACAGAGGGAAGGAGGAGGTAAATTGGACTGCAGCAATGTGGATCCTCGAACATCTACATTTATGGTAGGTACAAAACTGTACTATGTTCTTCATTCCACATTGCTGCAGTCCTAACTATTGGGTAGAATCCCAAAGCAGAGGTAAGGGAGGCTGGCAAATCATAAGGAAGCAGGAACTGACAACATGCCTTGCAAAATAGCTGTGGCAAAACCAGCCCTAGACTTAGAGTAGAGAGGAAGGTGATAATGCTTAGAAAAAGTATGCACTGAACTCCAAGTAGCTGCCTCCAAAATATCCTTAGTGGCCACTCCCCTTAGAAATGCTGTAGAAGTGGCAGTAGCCCTAGTGGAATGAGGCCTAATTCCAGCTGGAATCTCCTTGCCATGATGGGAATAACAAAATGCAATGCAAAACCCAATCCACCTAGAAATAGTTTGTTTTGACACAGGCTTGCCCTGCGAACCCAAAGCAAAAGAAACAAACAACTGCTGAGACTGCCTAAAATCCTTAGTCCTGCTCAAATAATAACGCAATTGCCTGTGTACATCTAAAGTGTGCAAAATCTTTTCCCCTTTATTTTGGGGATCTGCATAAAAAAGTAGGCAAATGAATAGTTTGGTTTAAAGCCACACTAGAAACCACCTTAGGCATAAAGGAAGGATTAGTACGTAAAGATACCCTATCCTTATGAAAAATCAAAAAGGCTCTACCGCCATAAGGGCCTGCAACTCAGAAACCCTTCTTGCAGAAGTAATGGCCAACAAAAAGCAGTCTTCCATGACAAATATTTCAATTCAGCAGTAGCCAGAGGCTCAAAAGGTTGTAGAGTAAGTTTCTCCAACACAAAATTGAGATCCCAAGCAGGAGTAGGAGCTCTACGGGGGTCTTATATTCTTTGCCCTCTAAGAAATTGCTTGAACAAAGGATGCGAAAACAATGGTGGGTCACAATCATAGTGAGCTGAAATTGCTGCAGCATGAATCTTAATGGAAGAGAAAGACAAACCTTTGTCCAATAACTCAGTAAGATATTGAAGAGCCACACTCAAATTAGGCTCAGAAATCTCCAAATTGTTTGCTGCACTCCAAAATAAAAATCTCTTCCATTTTTCTGCACACTTTCCTTGTACTAGGTCTTCTGGCTTCCATAATCACATTTAAAACTTGTTGAGGAAGTTGAGACCTGCTGTCTTTCAAAACAGAATATGCCAGGCTGTTAGATGAAGAGATTGAAGCTTGAAATTGAGCAGGTGACCGTCCCTCTGAGACAACAGGTGTGGAATCAAGGGTAAAGGCCATGGAGGCTTCCTTACCAGACTCCTCAGTAATGGGTACCAGTGCTGCCGAGGCCAATCTGGAGCTATTAAAATCATTCTTGGCTTGTCTTGTCTGACCTTTAGAAGCACCTTTGGGAGAAGAGGCAGAGGTGGAAAAGCATACACATGAAGATTTTTCCAACTGAAAGAAAGAGCATCCACTTTCCAAGCTGTGTGATGAAACCTCTTTGTGCAAAACTTTGGCAGCTGGTGGTTTAGTGGAGAAGCGAACAGATCTATGTCTGGAGTTCCCCATGACACTGTCAATTTTGAAATACATGAAGATCCAGTTTCCACTGTGGGGATCCATGATTTGTCTGCTTAACACATCCGCTAAGGAGTTCTGTGCTCCGGCAGAAACCTTGCCTGAAGAGTTAGTTGCAAGCTGAGCGCAGTCTCCCATAAAATCATTGCTTGCCTGCACAATGGGTAAGAATGTGTTCCCCTTGTTTGTTGATGTACCACATGACAGTTGTGTTGTCTGTTAGAATCAACACCTGCCCTGGAAGAAGTAACTCCTTGAAAGCCATTAATGCAAACTGGACTGCTACCATCTCTTTCATGTTGATATGTAGATGCTGTAGTCTGGCAGGCCACTTGTCTTGTATCCACTTTCCATTTAGATGAGCTCCCAAGCAATGTCTGAGGCATCTGTCGTTAGAATCTGACTCGCCTCTGGCCGGGTCACAGAGAGTCCCTTGTTTAGGTGAGATTCCTGAGCCCACCACAAAATTCCTTTTGAATGCAAGGTATTATTTGAATGACAGTGTCCAAATCCTGGCAGTGCTGTGTCCATACATTTTGAGATACCATTGCAGCTTCCTCATATGCAGTTTGGCATTGGGAAGCACCAGAATACAAGATGCCATGAACCCTAAGGCTTGAAGGACTGTCCTTGCAGTCAGCCCGGACTGAAGAGATAGTTGATGGAAGTAACTGGAAAGATTCTTTTGTTTGTCCGGGGTTAAAAGGCCATCTGGGCTGCTGTATTCAGTCTCACACCCAGAAAGCACATGTCTTGAGAGGGTACTAGACTGGACTTTATTTCGCTCACAGAATACCCTAGGCATCTTAGCACTGCTATGACATAATCCAAATGCTGTAGAAGGTCTTCCTTTTCTTGAGCTAGAATCAGGCAGTCGTCCAAGTAAGGATAGATTTGAATTCCTTTTAGCCTGAAATAAGCTATCACTGGAGCCAGAACCTTTGTGAATACTCTGGGCAGTGGATAAGCCAAAGGGCAATGCAGAGAACTGATAATGAGAATTTCCAGCTCGAAACGCAGATACTTCCTGCAACTTAGTCTTATAGGCACATGAAGGTAAGCTTCCTTGAGATCTAAAGTTACCATCCAGTGATCCTTGCCCAGCAGAGGTAAAAGCTGTTGTAACGGCAACATTTTGCACTTGGGAATGTCCAGATAAGTGTTGAGGATAGATAAATCCAAAATTGGCCTCCACGTGTTCCCCTTCGGTACTAGGAACAGGCGAGAATAAAATCCTAGGCCCCTTTCTGGCACAGGAACTGGCTGAATGGCCCCTATGTGGAGCAACAGAGAAATTTGCTTGTGAGCCTCTTGTCTTTGTAGAGGAGGAATGTCTGGCATGCCTTTGAAAGGAGGCATGGTATGGAAATAAAACCTGTAACCGTGGTGAATGATATCCAGAACCCATCTGTCTTGGGTAATTAAATCCCAATTTTCTTTGAAAAGAGACAGCCTTCCTCCCAAAGGTGCTGCCAGGCGAGAATGTACTGGCAGCTGAAAAGGCAGGTCATTGGGTCTGCTTACGAAAGGACTGACCCCTGCCCTCACCAGAAGTCTGAGCAGGGGAACTCCTGTCCTAGGCCTAAAAGAACCTTGAGCTCTGCCCCTACCACGTCTAGACCTACCCCTAGACTGGGAATCATAAGCAGGATAAGTCCATCCCTTAGTAGGCCAATTTCTACTAAACTTCGGAGGCTGCACCTGCAAAAAATTCCTTAACAGTTTGCATAGACTTAGCCTTGTCCTCCATTTTCTTTAAGACTGCTTCCACAGGCGAACCAAACAACACATCAGACTGCAAAGGAGCATCCAAAATCCTTGTTTTAACATGCTCAGCTAAATTCTGATCTCTCAACCAGGCATGCCTACGAAGAACAGAACCAGTGGCAGCCACCCTCGAGGAGGCCTGCACAGCATCAAAACCACATTGCAAGGAATGTTTACCCACCTGTTCAGACACATGAACTAAATCCTGCAACTCTTTACACTCAATACCTTCTGCCAGAGCATCTACCTTAGATTTCAATTGTGAAAGGAGATAATTCTGATATTTTAACATGTGAAACTGACAATTCAACGCCCTCATGGCTAAAGTGGAAGAAGTATACACTTTCTTTCCCCATCTATCCAAAGCCCTTGCCTCTATCAGGAGGAACAGGATTTTTAACAACAGAGGCCTTCACACCTTTAGGGCCCTGAGAAACAGTTTCTGGGTCTGCCCTAGGACTCTTAAAAAGATACTTATGAGCTTCAGGCACCCTATAGTACCTATCCGGTTTAACTGGGGCAGGAGGCAAAGAATCAGGATTGAGGGAAGCCTCTGCAAAAACATCTTCCACCACATTCAGAACAGGAGGTATAGCTAAAGGCCTATGCTGGGGTAAAAACAAGAATTCCCTAAGCCTCTTCCTGGAATCAGAGAAATCTTGACCTTCCCATTTAAAATGCTCCCTCATGGAATGCAGAGTCTCTGAAAATGAAAAATCCTCAGGAGGAGAAGCTGAAGGAGTAGAATCATCCACATCAGAATAAGGAGGATACTCCTGCAAGTCTTCAGCCGAAGACTCAGAAGCCTCCGAACATTGCTCAAAACTCTCAAACTCAGGTTCCACCCTAGGCCTCTTATCAGGAGGGGGCATAGAACCTCTAATCATAGTAATCAAATCCTCTGCCATTTTAAGCATATGTTTCTTAGGCAAAGACCCTGAAGCACTAGGAGAAACCCCCACTGAAGTTAAACTTGGCCTGCCTCTCAAGGAAGCCTTGGAAACAGAAGGGGAGGCTCTAACCACCTTAGGAAGAGAGGGAAGAACAGCCACCTGAGAAGCCCCCTCAGCCTGGCCTACTTCCTGCGAGGATACATCCTGTAACGGTAAAGTCTCTCCCTGAGACTCCAAAGAAACACCTGGCAAAACCTCCGGCTCCACTGAGCCTTCTAAAGATCCGACGTCTGGGACTGTCGGTTCTTCCACTCTAGGCTTTGCTGCTTTGTCCTTGCGCTTTTTGGCAAGCGGCCGGAGCCTCCGACGGCATTTTATAATTACAACGCTTCCCAAAACTAACCTGGCACAGTCTAACCTTCTCTTAATAGTGCTTGTTAAATCTAGCACAAGAGCGCATCCAACAACGCCGTGCTCAGGCCCTAAACAAGGTATACACAAAGTATGGTAATCCCTATGAGGTATCGGTTTCCCACAAGAAATACAGTTATTCACTTTTTCTGACATCCGTTAAATACTGAGGCAAGAAAAACCAAAATATTCCCCAACGGGTACTTAGCCAACTTTGATTCGGTCTGAAACTCTGACTTCAGAAACTTTCAGAACGCCAACCTGCACTCGCAAAATTGCTTCTGCATCGGACCATGCAGCAAAAAAGACTGAGGATATGACGTCGGTCATGCGCATTAGTACCCTGACGTACTGACGTCAGTCTAATGCGCCCTGACCGACGTCAGCCATATACTTTGGTATTCGGGCCGACTGGACAGCGGACTACCCAATAGTTAGGACTGCAGCAATGTGGAATGAAGAACATCTGCTAAGTAATCCAGGATTAGAGGCAGGAATGGCAGAGTTGTGTCCTCTCCTTTAGATTGAATCCAGGAGCAGTACCTTTTCCACTTATCAGCACAGGATTTCCTTGTACTGGGTCTTCTGGCTTCAAGAATTACATCCAGCACCTGCTTGCTTAGGCTGGTTACTGGGTGAGAGTTCAAGGAATAAGCCAGGCTACAAGACTTAGGGTTTGCAAATGTGGATGCAAGATATGTCCCCCCTGCTGAGAGAGCAAGGTTGGGTTCTGGTGTAGGTGCCAGGTTGGTACCAGTGACAGGCTGCGCAGGAGTGGGTACCAGTGCTGGCATAGCCAGTCTGCAGCAATCAGAATTGTCCTTGGTCTGTCTTGTCTTATCTCGAGCAAAACTCTTGAGAGAAGGGGCAGGGGGGGAAAGGCATAGACAGAGATTTACCCACTGAAAGGATATGGCATCCACTTTCCTGCCCTGCTGTGAGGTGCCCTGGTGCAGAATCTGCTGAACTGGTGATTGCAGGTGGAGGCAAAGAGATCCACCTCTGGGGTCCCCATTTCTGAATCAGAAGGTTGAAGGTGCTGGGCTCTAGTTGCCACTCGTGTGTGACTAGGAGATTTCTGCTTAGGTCATCTGCCAGTGAGTTTTGTTTGCCTGGCAGGAACTGAGCTTGCAGATGGACCTGCATGTCCAAGGCCATGTTCCACAGGGCCATGGCTAGCCTGCAGAGTGGGTAAGAGTGGGTTCCCCCCCTGCTTGTTGATGTACCACCATAACTGTGGTGTTGCCTGTTTTTATCAGCAGTGTCCTGGTGAGAGTAGGGATCTGAAAGCAGTCACAGCGTGCTGCATAGCTAGCATCTCTTTTTGATTGGTGTGCAGATGACTTTGACTTGGGCTCCAGTAGCCCTGAATGCACTTGCCGTCCATGTGTGCCTCCAGGCATAGTCTGATGCGTCCTGTGGTTAGTGTCTGGGCGGTGTGGGGCTGAGTAAAGGGCAGTCCCTTGTTGTGATTGCATGCTGCTGCCCACCAAAGAAACTCTGTCCTTAGACAGGGTATTATAGGAATGACTGTTTCCAGGTCCAGAGAACGTTGGCACCAAAGACTTTTTAAGTACCATTGTTTCCTCATATGCAGTCTGGCATATGGAATTAGTAGGATGTATGAGCCCATGAACCCTAGGGCCTGCATGATTTTCCTTGCGGATAGCTGGGTTCTGGTGGCCATTTGAGTAAAATAGTCAGACACAAAGGCTTGTTTTTCTGGAGTGGGAAATGCCATCTGGGATGCTGTGTCCAAGCTTGCTCCCAGGAATACAACTGTTTGGCTGGGGACTAGTTTTGATTTATTTTCGTTGATGGTGTACCCCCCCCCCCCCCCCCAGGGAGGTTAGTTTTTGTTTTACAAATGTCAGGTGCTGCAACAGCATTTCCTTACTGTCTCTGCCTGAATCAGGCAGTCGTCCAAGTATGGGTAAATTTGAATATTTATCTGTCTGCAGTAAGCAATGGCTGGAGCCAGGCATTTTGTGAATACTCTGGGAGCAGTGGATAAGCCAAAGGGAGGTGCAGAGAACTGATAATGCATAGATCCTGCCCTGAAGTGTAGATATTTCCTGCATGACTCCCTTACAGGGATGTGCAGATAGGCTTCTTTTAAGTCTAGGGTGACAAACCAGGCATCTTTGGTTAGCATAGGTAGAAGCTGCGGCAGAGTGAGCATTTTGAATTTTGGTACCACCAGGAAGGTGTTGAGAATCCAAAGATCTAGGATTAAGTGCCCTCTTTTCTGGGTACCAGGAAAAGTCTGGAATATAATCCTTGACCTATATGTTCTGCAGGAACAGGTTGAATTGCCCTTATAGAGAGGGCAAGTTTAACACCTAGGGGCGCAAGCAGTTGGGCAGAGGTGGGGAGTGGAGTTGAAAAGTCATTGGGAATTCTTTCTGTAAGGGGGTGGTTTAGCACTCCCTGCTTTAGAGGTGGAGGCACTCAATTGTTTAGATCTCTGCATACCCTGAGACTGTAGTCTATGGGGTCTGTTTCCCCTGGGTCTAGTTTGAGATGGCCTTGAGGTGGCTGGAAAGGACCAATGCTTCAAGGGGCAATGCCTACTGAATCTAAGAGGCTGTACTTGCAGAAATTCTTTAACTGTCTGCATACATTTAGCTTTTTCTTCCATCTTTTTAAGAACCTCTTCTGCTGTGGTGCCAAACAGCTTGTCTTTGTTCAAAGGAGCATCTAATAACTTTGATTTGACATGGTCTGGCAAGGTCTGCTCCTTAAGCCAAGCATGCCTTCTCAGTACAGAACCAGTGACTGCTGCCCTGCAAGATGCTTCTAGGGCATCAAAGCCACACTGCAATGTATGCTTGCTGACTTGGCTTACGGAATGCATAAGCTCCTGCAATTCTTTATTTTCTATACAGTCTGTAAAGGTAGCTATTTTTTGTTTAATAAGTTCAATAATATGTTGTTGGTATTTCAGCATGTGAAACTGACAATTCAAAGCCCTAATGACGAGAGTTGCAGAGGTACATACTTTCTTACCCCATCTTTCCAGAGCTCTAGAATCCCTGTCCGAAGGGGTGGGATTGTTAGCTATGGTTGCTTTGATACCTTTAGGCTCCTGGGAGATGACTTCTGGGTCTGCAGTACGATTTTTGAAATGGAATTTGTGAGAGTCAGGTACTCTGTAGTACCTGTCCGGTTTCCTAGGAGCGGGGGGTAAAGTATCAGGAGTTAAACTGGATTCTATAAAGACATCATCCACAACATCCAGGACTGGGGGTATTGCTAAAGGCCTATGTTGTGGAAAATCTAGAAATTCTCCGAGTCTCTTTTTGGACTGAGGATAGTCTTGGCATTCCCAGTGGAAATGCTTTCAAAGTATGCAAGGTTTCACCAAAACAAAAATCCTCTGGAGGAGAAGCCGAGGGAATGGATTCTTCTGCATCTGAATCCTCATAAGCAGACAAGGGTAAGTCATCAATTAGATACCTCAGAGTCGTCGGACTCTTGGTCTGTTGAAGCTGCTGGGGACAGGTCTCTCTTTCTCTTAGCAGGGGAAGGCTGACTTCCCCTAATCAGTATAATAAGGTCTTCTGCCATTTTAAGCATTTTTGGCAAGGAAGCAGGTGCATGTGCTTTGGTCGTCGTTTTTTTAGGCATAGCGCATACTCTTGGCCTTAGAAATTTGGTAGTTTTAGACAGAACTGAAGACGCAAAAGAAGTCGGTCTGTGTCGAGCATTGGTAGTGTGAAGAACATCCTCAGTAGCCGGTGCCTGCTCAGCAGCTCCGGACCCATTCAAGGTAGAGACATCCGCAGGTTCTGTAGTCGAAAAAGAGTCTCGCAGCATACCGGACTCCGAACGGATCTCGGTAGAGGCCTGCGAATCCATTGAAGCAGGCATCAGGGGCTGTGAAACAGTTTCACTGAGTACTGGAAGACTGGCGACTAGATTAACGGAAACGTCGTCAGCAGCTTTGGACCTGTGCAGTCTTGTCTCTGTCTTTATCCTTACGTTTTTTTCAGGAGATCGGTAGTCGGGTGGCTTACCAAAGCCATTTTGGAATACGGAGATTGAGAACGAAAGTATTTAGCAACAAAAATGGCCTGACGACGAATAGTTCGGGAATTGAACAAGGCACAAAATCGACAGCGAGGTACGTCTTGTTCTGGGCCTAAACAGGTGACGAGTAAGAATGGAAATCTCAGTGTGGTATTTGCTTTTCACAGGCAAGATAATTGTTAACTTTTTCTGACATTGGTTAGAGCAAGAAAAAAGGGTCCCCCAACAGGGTAGTTAGCTTTAGAAGACTTCAGGATAATTCAATTCGGAAACAAACACTCAGGCAGCGTCCAACCGGCACTCGTGCAAACTGCTTCTGCTTTGGGCTCCTCAGAAAGAAAGACTGATGTAATAGCATCAGCTGCCTGTTTTATACCCCTGATGACCTGACATCAGTCCTGGAGTGACAACTACCGACACAGAAATACTAAGTCTCTGGTATTAGAGCTGACTGAGGGCTACCAGCAGACAGATAAACCCAAGTGTGATGACTGCAACAGTGAAACACAAAGAACATCCAATGTCACCTCGGCCAAAATGGAGCCAGTAAAAGGAGTTTGAGTGCTTCCTTTTGTACCTTGAGAAGAATTTTCTGAAGAGGCAACACAGGAGGAAAGGCACAGAGGAACTTCCATGCCCACTGGTTGTTTGATGAAGCAAAGTTGTCTATCTGAGGAGTGCCACAATGAATGGTGATGATGTGGAAGACCTCACTGTTCAAAGTCCACTCATGAGGTTCTTCCAGGGAGCAGCTGAAGCAGTCTGTTAGCACATTGTCCTGAGAAGAGATGTATGTGGCTAAGAGTGTGATATTCATCTGTGTTGCTACTGTGCTAACCTGCACAGCTGAGAAGACCTAGTGCCTCTCTGTTTATGTACCACAACTGCGGTGTTGTCTGTGTATACTTGGGAGTGGTCTGAGTTTCCAAAAGCTGATGAAAATCTGAAACAGCCTTCAGAAGAGCCCTCATTTCTTTCAGATTGATATGTTTCTTCAGGACCTGAGGTTGCCATTTCATCTGCACGCTGTGTGATCCTGTCCATGCCCCCCATGCCTTGATCTAGGCATCCTTATGAACTTGAAGAGGAGGAGGAGGTGGTGTGAAAGGTAATTCTTGGTTGTGGATAACCTGTCCCTTCCAACAAAGTAGCTTCTTCTTGAGAGAAGGGAGGAGGGAAATCGGGGTGTCCAAGGGATGGCAGTGTTGGGACAATGACGATTTCAAGAAACCATTGGATTTTCCTCATGTGAAGTCTGACCAGGGGGAGCATGGGAATGGTGACTGCCATGAATCCCACAGTCTTTAGCATCTCCCTTGCTGAGCAATGGGTTGCAGAGGAGAGCTTTTGGAAGCAACTAGACAGACTGATAACTTTTGCCTGGGGAAGGAAGGCCTGCATTTTGTGTGTCTAGTCTGCAGCCCAGAAACATCAGGTCCAGTGTAGGAACCACGTGTGATTTTTTTTTTGTGCAGCTTACAGTAAAACTCAGACTTGTCAGAAGATGGAGGGTAAAGTGAAGATGAGGAATTTTTGGAAAGAGAGGCTGGATCAGAATGTTGTCTGGGTTGGTGAAAATTTTAATTCCCTGAACACAGCAGAAAGCTGCTAGTGGAGTTAGGCTCTTTGTGAACACTCCTGTGGCTCCTGAAAGACCAAACAGTAGAGCAGTAAACTGAAAATGCAAGGAGCCTGAGAAAAAGTGGAGGAATCGTCTGCAAGAAAGAGAAATGTGGAGCAACTGCTACCCCAAAACAAAACACGTGCAACACATAGCTCACAAAGCCAGTGTGCCGAACAGTCACAGCCCTTAAGGCTAAACAACACACCTGATACACTTGTAATAGGTGACTATCGTCAGGCACACTGACGCCCCGCTCACCAGGCTGAACAAGGAGAAGGTCACGGTGAGCTGCCTGTCGGGCGCTAGGATCCGCCACATAACACAAGCACTCAGGTCACTCCAAGGCAAGTACAAATATGACTCAGTCATTGTCCATGCTGGTGTGAATGACCCGAGATGTACCTCCCTGGACTACATGAAAAGAGACATAGAGGAGCTCTCTGAGCATGTAGCCCAGGCCGGTATGACCCTGACCTTGAGTAGCATCTTACCCTCACCAAGAATGATGCCACAATATGAAGACAAGATGATCAATTTCAACAACTGGCTTAAGTGTTGGTGTCATTCAAAGGGGATCCAATGCCTGTCAGCCTGGGATGACATGCTCGACGAGCCACAATGCTTCGCTAGGGACGGCTTGCACCTGTCACCCCTGGGCTTTCGGATATTGGCAAAGGCTCTTGCTACCCCCATAGTGCCTTTTTTAGGCAAGGCTCAAAAGACAAACCCACCTCCATAAGTATCACAAGGGATAAGAAACTAAGAGTAATGCTACTCAACGCCAGAAGTCTAAACCTCAAGATGCACGCACTCGAAACTCTCCTTAGCATGGAGATCATCGATATCTGTGCAGTAACAGAAACCTGGTTCAAGGCTCCAGAGAGCACCCCAGCACTACCAGGTTATACCTCATACCATGCCTTTCGGCCCCAAAATTTGGACCGAACCACAAAAGGAGGGGGAGTATCAATATTCGTCAAAGATACCCACACCTCCAGGTTGGTGGCACAGCACGAAGCATCAGAGACTATTCATGTGCAACTAACTGTGGGTAAAACTGCCTTCCAATTTATAGCCTGCTACAGACCACCCTCCCAAACACAGGAACCCCACTTGGCCTTCCTGAGAATACCGGAAAATATGAAGGTCTCTCCAAACACCATTATATTGGGCGACTTCAACTACCCAAACATAGACTGGGAGCATTACTCTAGCTCCAACACCCTAGCCCAAAGGTTCCTAGAATTTATAAACTCAAATGCTATGGAACAACTTGTTACCACTCCCACAAAAGGGGAAAACATACTGGACCTGGTCATCACCAACATGGGGACACTATGCTCCAGACCAGAAGTGTATCCCTCACTTGTAAGATCAGACCATAAACTAATCTCACTGGATATTCACATCCCGACCCCACCCCCTGCCCAGAAAACCACAGGGAAAAACTTCTCTAAAGCAAATTTCACGCGCCTCAAAACTGAGGCGAAATCCTTCAAAGCCCCCGGGCCTGTGGAAAATACGGCCCAGACTGCAGAATCCTTTATAAACGCATTCTATGAACACCTTCAGGAATGCATGGATCATGCAATCCCAAATAAAACCAAGACCCAATCCTCCAAAGGCAGACGTCCTGTCTGGTGGACCCCAGCCATAAACAAACTATACAATAGAAGGAGGAAGCTACTACATGATGGAGCAAAATCCCAAAAAGGGAAGGCATCTCTGATCAGTATTAGCAAAAAACTACGGGCACTCATAAAATCGTCTAAGGCCAGCTTCAAGAGAAAAATTGCACAGGACACTAAGGATAATCACAAGGCTTTCTTTAGTTATGTTAGGAACCTGGGTGGGAATTCCCAGACATGCTCAGAATTAGTCCAAAATGACAAAAAATACACCGAGCCCAAAGACATTGCCAACATCCTAGCTGACAGGTTCAGTGCAAACTTCTCCCCCCTCTCCCCACCAAAAGGGCAAATATCTATCCCAACAGAGTGCTGCCCCCCTGACATCTCAGATGCTCAGGTAAGAGCCGCCCTCTCCAAAGCAAAAAACACAGCATCAATGGGACCAGATGGTGTCCCGGGCTGCGTCCTACATGAACTCCAAGAAGAGTTAAACCCAAACATAAAACTACTGTTCAATCTTAGCCTTACTACAGGATATGTACCCAAAGAGTGGCGTACAGCAACAGTGGTCCCTCTCCACAAAGGTGGTGACTCAACAGATCCTGGAAACTACTGCCCCATAAGCCTGACTAGCTTGGTCTGCAAAGCTATGGAAAGGATCATCATGGACCTCATAAATAAAGATATTGGGGACCTACAGACACTGGATCCTACCCAGTTTGGCTTTGTTAAGGGCAGATCCTGCCTCTTAAACCTGGTCGATTTCTTTGAAACAGTCACCAAGGCCATTGACGAGGGGAAGGTGGTCCACACAGCCTACCTGGACCTCGCAAAAGCCTTCGATACAATACCCCACTCGGGCATTGTAGATAAGCTCACCATCTTAAATATAAACCCCTATGTCACTAGATGGGTTGCAAACTGGCTCAAGGACAGAACCCACATGGTTAGAATTGCTGGAGCCATGTCAGACTCCAAACCAGTTACAAGTGGCGTCCCACAAGGCTCAGTCCTGGGACCTCTCTTGTTCGGTATATATTTCTCGGTGGTACAGGCCCAACACGGAAGGACTGTGGCTGACCAAGTTCGCAGATGACTGCAAACTGGGTGCCATAATCGACTCTCCAGCCGACACAAGCATCTTCCAAAAGGGCCTCATAGAAACAGACAACTGGTGCCAGAGCCATGGCCTCAAGCTAAACGCCAAAAAGTGTATAGTCATCCCCTTTGGCAAAAACAAAGTGCCCACAAATTACCACATAGGTGGTAATCCATTAAGTACAGAAGAAGTCATTAGGGACCTGGGGACCCAAGTTGATAGCAATCTCTCATTTGACAACCACGTGGCCAAAGTGGTTAGAAAAACATTTTATATAGCCCACCTAATCATGAAGGGATTCACATCTAGATCAGGGAGGTCATCGCCTCTTTACTCATCCCTCATCAGGCCCATAATTGAGTACAATGCCCCTTTGGGATGTACCTTACCAGACACCTGCAGCAACTGGAAAGACCCCAAAAGTACCTCACCAAGAGGATCAAAGGGCTCAAACAGATGCCATATGCTGCCCGGTTAAAGAAACTCCAGCTCTACTCAGTGGCATACCGCCTGCTCAGAGGCGATCTGTGCCTGACGATAAAGCCATGTCCAACCCGGAATTAATGGACATGCTGCACCTCAGAAAATCCACATCCCATCGAGCTACGCACTCGAGAGACTTGAACCTCAGCACTGAAATAAATAGGACATGCTGGAGGGACAGATTCATAACCCAGAGGCTCCCTTCACTCTGGAATAAAATCCCAGTCCAGGTTAGGCAGAGTCCCACATTGACTCTCTTCAAGAGGAATCTTGATGAGTGGATGGGAGATCATAGGTTTACCCCGGCTATCACTTCTGTGTCGCTGTTAGACAGAGGCACAGTATACTAACCTCAAAAAAAGGCATAGCAAAATTAATTTAAAATGGGTGGCGAAAGCCAAACACACTCTGGCTAGGCTTATAAATGCCCTAGGGCAGATAGCCTAGTATGAACCTATGAACCTATGTGTAATTAGGCATCCTTCTGATCTAATTACACTAAGAAAGCATGTGGAAGGATGAAAGGAAGAACAGTCTGAAGACACAGAGCATTTTTAAAGATGGCACCTCCGGGTAAGTGTTTAGGATAGAGAGGTCTAGGACTGGTCTCCACTGCCCTTCTTTTCTTTGGGCTAGAACAATCCTAGAGTAAAACTATTATACTATGAAATCCTTTGGGACTTACTTGATGGTACCCTGATTTAGGAGGTCTTGAATAATGGGGGCCAGAAGAGATATTTGATTTTGAGGAGCTTGTGGCATGCTTTCAGTGGGGGAATGTTTCCCAAAACATGGCATAGCCTGATGATGGCGAGGACCCACCTGTCTGTGGTAATAGCTTCTCATCTGGCTAGGGACAGTGACAGTCTGAGAAAGAATTCCCCTGAAACGGGAAGGATTTTCTATTCACTGCCAAGTGTACATTCTCTGAATTATTTTCGGAACCCATTTGTCTGTGAATATTTGTGGCCAAGCTGCAGGGCTGAGAGAAAGACCAATGGAATGAAGAATATAAGGAAGGGCTGGGGGTGCTCTGAGACTTAGCATAGCTATTCCTTTGCAGGGGTGATCCTTTTTTGGGAAGGAATTCCTCTTGTTTGATTTCAAAGAATTATTCTGTCATTTTATTTTGGTTTGGCTGTAATTTCTGTTTGTTCTGTATTTTGAAGGAATATGCCTTGTTTGGGGTGAACTTGGGTACATGAATTAATTTGAATCTACCATCCCACTGCTTGAGAATCTGTGCAACATTGGGTCCAAATGCCAATTCAGAACTTAAAGGTACATTCAGAATTTTGACTTAAATCAGAGAAGTACTGATTACGTAAAGTATACTGCTGTAACATAACAGAAGCAGCAGCATTTCTTGAGTCTCTATCTACACATTCAAACACACCTCTTAAAGCACGTTGTTGAAACCTGAATCAAATTAGAAAATTTCATTCATATAAGACATTTGTTCTGATAGTAAGGATGCAGTAAAATCATCCAAAATGTACATACACTGTACATAAATTTCCACATATAGCCTTGATAATTTAACATTGTAAAGGCAAGATTACTAGAAAGAGACATCTTTTTGCCCTGAAGATATAACCATTTTCTTCTCTCTATCAAGGGCGATGGATTAAATGAAATCCAGGGCTTTTTGTCTAAGCAGGCACCTGGGGAGACTGCAGATTGGTAAAGTTATAAAAGAAAAAAAGACACATCATGTCCGAGGAGACCCTATATTTTCTCTGAAATTTTTTGGGGATTGCTGTAATATTCAGTGGTGTCTTGCAGTCAGCTTTATAAACATCTTTCAAGGCCAAATGGGATATCCATAGACTTTTGGGCCTCTTTGTCTTCTATAAGGTCATATACCCTGCCTAGCTCTGAGGTAGTTCCTGACTACAGCACTAAAGTCAGCAATCATCTAAGGAAAAGAGAATTCTTTGTTTGGACTTGAGCTCAGGTTCACCTTCTAAAGAATCAGAGTGATTGGACTCACTGTCAACTAGGAAATCACCATTGTCCTCATCAGATTTCCTATCATTCTCTGAAACAGAAAGGTCTCTAGCCTAATCAGCACTAGAGCCATGTATGGTAACACAATCACCAGAATTAGCTGTCTGCAGAACACACCTAGCCAAGAAACCACATCAGCCTTATAAATAGCTATAACCTGATAATCAGCTGTATGATGAAGATTCTGTTTCTTTTTCTTGTGAACTTCACTATCAGATAAAATATCTGGAGACAGAGATTACATATGTATCTTGGCCTGGACTACTCCTGCACCTAAAGGGTTTGGTTCTCCCATTCCTGTGCTAGGTAATGGAACAGCCCCAGACAGTGTGCCTAACCTCTGTTCCACAGTGGCCAGCAAAGGTCCACTAGAGGGAGAGGGTGCAAAAGGTAAGTAGCCTGCAGGCCAAGCAGTGGCCCTGACAGAATCATTAACAGTAGGCTGAGGAATATTTTTATTTTCTTTTTAGGTGCCACAGGATTTGATGGGATGTACCAGAACTAGGCTCCATCAAGTCAGTGGAGATAACACCAGCCAGAATAATACAGTGACAGTACTGGATAATGTAGCATAATAAGCACTTGAAAGTTTCTAGTAATAAGTTATGCCCCCACACAACTAAACTCTGCAAATCTGAGCTATTTTCACACAAAAAAAAAAAAGTTTGAAATGTGTTCATAATTCTTTTACAACTGTCAAACTTTAAAGAATTTCCAGTACATAAAGTCCAACACCAAAGCAATTTGTGTGTCAAACCAAAGTTGAGAATTAGCTCCACACACCTTAACCATATTAAACTGTAATAAAAAAAGAAGTTATGTACTCACCAACGTTTCACCTGTATTGTCAATTTTTCATCTCTCCATACATATGGGTCCGGATCTGATCAGTCAGATCAGACTCAGCTGCTACTAAGCTAGTGGCAACCAAAAAGGTCTTGGATAGTTCTCTTTACCCACAATGTATATCTCCCTGTTACCTCAGATCTTGTTTTCTAGAATTATTACCACAAAAGAATGAATTTAGTTTTAATGCTAAAAAGATTTTTACGGAGACCTCTTCTGGACTACATAACAAGCAAAGACCTGAAATTGTCTTACCGTTCAACCAGGAAATCCAAGGAAGGGGGTTGGAGGGAGGGGATGTGAGGAGAGATGAAAAATCGACAATACAGATGGAACTTTATGGTGAGTACATAACGTCTTTATCTGATGTTGTCAATTTTTCATCTCAACCTCACACATGGGACAGAGTCCCCAGCTAACTTTACCCAGGGTGGACTCATGAGAGAATGCTCCTCAGAACCATTAAACCAAAGGAGGCTCTTCCCCTGGAGACCAAATCTAACTTGTAATAAGTGATAAAGGTATTATGGTTTGCCCATGAGGCTGCTGCGCAAATACATCCATGGAAGCATTTCTCTGAAAGACTGCAGATGTGACCATTCCCCTGGTACAGTGAGAGCTCAAATGAATTTGAAAGGTTTCATGCCTTTTGAAGTGTAAATGAAGGAAATGCAATTAGAATGCCATTTTGACATGGTAACTTTGGAAACTGGTAGGCTTTTCCTAGGCCCTGCAAAGGTGATAAACAATTGGCTTGCTTTCCAAAACACTTCAGTTCTATGTAAACAGAAACATAACTGTCTACGAACATCTAACAAGTGCAGGGCATATTCGCCCTTATTACTGAAATTAGAGAAGAAAATGGGCAAATGTATGGTCTGATTAATATTTCTTTGTGAAACAACTTTGGGCAGAAAGGAGGGGTTGGTATGCAAAGAGGATCTGCCTTTATGAAAAGCCAAATACAGAGGCTGGGAAAATCGTGCCTGAATTTCTGATATCCTTCTCACAGATGTGATAGCCACCAAAAAGATAAGTTTTCCAGGATAGGAATTTAATATCTCAGGTGGCTGCAGGTTCGAAAGACAGTTGAACAATCAGACGTAGTATCAAATTAAGTTCCCAAGGGGGAGAAGGAGCCTTGTGGGGAGGCCTTAGCAACACAGTCCCTTTTAAGAAGGCTTTACAAAGTATGTGGGAAATGAGAGGTAAGTTTGTCTATCCCAATGTGAAAATTTGAAATGGCTGCTAACTGCACCTTAATAGAAGCAGAAGCTCCATTATTGAAAAGATGGGCTAAGAATTCTAGAATAGAGTGACTAGGGGCAGTGAGAGGATCCTCATTGCTTTGTTGAGCCCAAATTACAAATCTCTTCCATTTACTCCTGCAGAGTTTTTGAGTGGATGACTTATGGGAGGACACCAAAAGATGATGGACTGGAGAAGAGAGGATAGGTTGCCTGGGAATCAATGGAACTGGAGGAACCAAGCAGTCAGCTTGAGGTTGTGAAGGTTGGAATTAAGCATTCCTGTCAGCTGTGACAATAGTTCTGGAGAGGGTTCCAGAATCCAGGGCTCCTTCTGTAGATGAGACCAGAGGAAAGGAAATCAGATTTGTCAAGGCCAATATGGGGCAATGAGGATCACTGCTCTCTTCAACCTGTTGGCTTTCTGAAGGAACTTGGGAATTAAGGGAATGGGGGGAAGCATACAATAGACTGGGAGGCCAATCATTTATTAGAGCACCCCTTGGGGACTGCCTCGGTGGGGGAATTAGAGCAAAGTTGCTGCTGCATTTGTTGGTTAGGGGACAGTAAAAGAGATTGCAGTAAGGCTGGCCCCCATGTGCAGAAAATATTCTCCACTATGTTCTGGTTGAGGAACCACTTGTGAGGCATGAGAATGGCTCTGCTGAACTTGTCTGCTATGACAATGGACCTTATCGAAATGCAACTTGCTATAGGAAAGCAATTGGATGAGATCATCCATTGCCACACACTGAGCATCAGGGAAGAAGCGACGACAACCGACGCCGGACCTAGACTTTGGAATTCGGCCGACCGAGGACCCGCCTGACGGCAGGATAACCCATCTGTAATGACTGCAGCTGTATGCACGATGAACATCAGAAGTTCTCTTTTACCAGTGCATGGATAGTCTAACCCCAACTGTTTCCAGAGGTGGGCAATCAGGTCTTCTTTCAGGACAGCTGAAAGGGCTTCCTGAAGAAAGACTACCAGTACTCTTGGTTCTGCGGACATCCTCTGCAATGAGGGGGGGAAGTCTTCCATTATGGTTCCCCCCTCTGCCTTTGGGGGAAAAACTCTCCACATGCATCTTGGTAGGACCCTTGAGACTTCTTGAACCACATTTTTCCACTGTTATCGGACTCTTAGGATCATTTCTCTGAGGAAAAGAGAAACGTATGCCCATGGTAGAAAAA
The DNA here is from genome assembly GCF_019279795.1 of Protopterus annectens. Lineage (NCBI taxonomy): Eukaryota > Metazoa > Chordata > Ceratodontiformes > Protopteridae > Protopterus > Protopterus annectens. Next base: position 474,375,440 of record NC_056730.1, read on the forward strand.
ATCTTGCCTTCCTTTTCATTCATGGATAGTGTATCTTTGACTTTGGGACCAAAAAGTGAAGTGCTGTCAAAAGGTGCACTGACAAATGACTTAAACAGTTCCACAAAATCACAAAGGTGCATCCAGGCATGCCTCCTCATAGAGATATGGCAATCCGCCACTCTACTCATTCCTTCAGCTCCATGCGTGATGAGCCTCATGGAAGAGAGTTAAGCTACAGAATATAGGGTGGTTAACTGGGAAGCTACCTTCCCTTTTCCTCCCTCAGCTACTGCTCTTTCAAGGGTGTCTGAGAGCTCCTTGATCAGATCCCTTTGTAACCTGGTGAAATAAGAAAGGTAATTCAGTAACCACAAGGCAAAGGTTGCTGAAGAGAACACTCGCTTCTCACATCTATCAGTCATCCTATTTCTCGTATCTACCCAGCATCCTAGAATCCTTATTAGGAGTATGGATAGTTTAACTCTCCTCAGAAAGTTCCTTCTTGGTCCCAGACGACACGAACACGGCATCTACTGCAACCCCTTTCATCCAGAAGGCCTTGTCAGACGGAGCACTGATTTTATTTGGTCTCCGAGGAATAGATTCAGTGGAATCTGGGGTCTCCCACACCCACTGAGAGATGAAACCCAACAGCTCATCAGTGAGAGGAGTCCCCAAGGAGGTAGATGGGTGGGAACCAAAGGCCTCCAGGTACATCAACTCCTCAGGTGAAGGATTACTGGACTGCCAGCCATCGCACTGTTTCTGAATCTCCCCCAAAGGAAACATCCTCAGGAAATGACACTTGGGATCCTTCTCCCTCATCGAGGTTGCTGTCTTTCATGTCAGACTGCTCCGTGCAGTCCAAATGCTTCTTCTGGCAAAGTCTTTTTCTAGGGACCTCATCAGTGGGGTAGTCTGGGGAGGCTTCGGAAGAGGAAGGGGTACCCAAGATGGGTATCCTGGCACCTGATGTCCTGCTGTCCCTGTGGATATCCTGGTCAGAAGAGGAACACAGGGTAGCCTGATGGTATTGCAGATCTCAGGGGGCAGGTGACATTCTAGATGCACTCGCAGATATAGCCCTCTCCAAAGCCCCAAAGGCTGACCACTCCTGAAAGGACGATGACTCCAGCTCCAACAAGCCATGCTTTTGGAATGGGGTCCCCTCTAGTCCAGAAGACAATTCATCAGGGATTTTAGTTGGAGCCGAGCTCACCTTCGCCAAAGCCCCAAGGCATATAGACTGCTCTGAAGACCTGAGAGCCGAGCACATTCTAGGTTCGCGAAGCTCACTGCGGCTCAGAGAACTATCCGGATCCGAAAAGGCTGAAGAACTCTGAGCAAAAGTGTGTTCCGAGGGAGAGGACATCTTCAGTTCAGAGCTGAAAGGCACCGGGCATATCAGATCCGTCGACTCCAAAGCCTGCCCTGAAAGTGGAGGAGGAGGAGAAAGAGGGAGTGAGTTGATGGTTTAGATATACTTGGCACTGCAAGGGTCGAGGCTGAGGGGAACTTGGTGATGTCCTGCACCCACAAAATCGTCTGCATCATCCATTCTAAGTCTTCATCAGTAAGGCTCCTGGTCGAACGAGAAGAGGACACAGATGGGGACCTTGGTCTAGATAACAAGGGAGATGGTACCCTTGACGGAACCGGATCAAATGTCCTGACCTATCCTTGCTAGATAGAATCAGAGCCGAAGAAGCCAGATATGACCCAGTAGTGATTGGCGCCAAAGGCTCCGACTGAGTCACGGACAAACGTTTTTGCTTTTGGCTCCAAAGACTCTGCTGGAACCAAAGAACGCCTCTTCTTTCCTCTGTCAGTGAATTTTGAGGAAAGTGATGGACGACTCAAATGAGCTGATTTAGTTTTTACGGAAGAACCAGATTTGAGTTGACTGCCAGAAATAGCCTCCTCAAAAGCAGAAGGTAACATGCCCCTCAAAATGAGCTTATTTTTTCTTCCAACCAAAGCTTGGTGGCTCAAAGAATGGCAGATTGCACAATCCTTCTGTAAGTGAAGGGGCCCAAAACAGTAAATACACAGGGACTACAAGTCACTAAATGAAATATTTTTTTTAAAACCAGCAGGTTCTTCCATGTTCAGCCATAATACAAGGAAACCAGACAAAGAAGCCACTGACACAGACACATGCACACTTAGAGGTAAAACAGAAAATAACAGAAGAAAGTTTTTATTTTGTTTTTTTAAACCGAAAATAATGGGAGAACTACTAATGACAGTATCTAAGGAAATACGTTTAAAGGTAAAGGGGAGGGAAGTAATCTATAAACAGGACAGTTACTGATGGAAAAGTGTAAGAGCGGAAAGTGAAAGAGCAAGAGAGAAAAACAAATGAAACCTAATAAAAAAAGTTACTGTAAAAGAAGAGTTTTTAAAAAGAAGGGAGAGATAGGAGACTAAATACACTAATAATATATAGAAAATAGACTACAGATGAAATTTTTTTTTAATAATACGACCTGTTAATAATACGACCTGTTAACCCAAGAGCTAGCTGACTGGATCAAGTCTTCGCAAACCAGGAAAAGAAATCTGAGGTAACATGGAGAGATGCAATGTGGGTAAGGAGAGGTATCCAAGAGCTAACAGCCAACTCGTATCCGCTGGATCAGATCTGAACCATATTGACATCAGATATAACATATAACTACATTTTCTTGTCAGCGAGAGCAAAATCCCTTCAGTACATTCAAATAACAGTTTGGTGTAAAATTGTAATCCGATGTTAAAAACACAGAGCAGACTCACACATATAGTAAACAATGTACAAGTGCCAAAAAATCCCAAGTTATACAATATTTTCCTGTCAAAAGATTAAAATAAAGGACAGCAAAAACAATAAAGGCAAGAATGATTTAAAAAGTTATATTCTTACAACAACGTTCCATCTGTGTTGTCCATTTTCATTCTTCCTCGACCAGTGGGTTTCAGATCTGACCATAGATCCGACTCAGACACTTTCCAAGCTTAAGATTCAAAGCTGAAGCTCCTCCTTTCCCTCCCATAATTCCTCATTCCCCCAGAATACCTCACATCAAGTTTTCTAAAAATATACAGCTAAGGTACCTACATAGTTACAGAAGAGAAAAGTTCAGGGGCTCAATACAGGAACTGCAGTTCCTAATAGAGATCGACTCTGTTAGGTCTACATAGAAAAGGACAGGGGGAAGGAGGGTGGGAGGTCGAGGAAAAATGAAAATGGACAACACAGATTGAACGTTATGTTAAGAACATAACTTCTTTATCTGATGTTCATTTTCATTCATTCCTCGACCTGTGGGACAGAGTTCCCAGCTATACAACCCTATGGTGGCCCACATGGAAGGATATTCCAAAGCACCGTACAGCCAAAAACAGCTCTATTCCTAGAAATGATGCGTAGTTGTAATGAGAAATAAAGGTACAAGACCTTGACCAAGAGGCAACCACACATATATCAATTGACATTCTCAAGGAAAAGGCTTGATCTCATGGAATGAGCTTTGACACGCCCCCGACAAAGACATACCTTTTGAAGAATAAACAAAGGAGATGCAATCTCATAACCATCTGTCTAGAGTAGCGATACCACAGCCGTACGAGCACCAGGTCCAGAGGAGCACAAAAGTAGAGCTTTAACGCAATTTTATTTATTTAAAACACCAAAATAGCGTTTTCGCTACTGTTCAACAGTAGCTTCATCAGAAGTACAAAACAAGTTGGCGCCAAAGTCAGTTTAAAAAGTTTAAACTAAGTGACGTCACCATTTAAAACATGGACTTGCGCATTTAATTTGAACATAATTGTAAAGTTCAAATATGTAAAATGCAAGAATACACCACAGAAGCACAAAAGCAAACAACTAAGAACTAAAGTTGCAGCACATAACCAGTTAACATAACAATTGTTGTCTAAATACTTCCACTATTCGAATATTCAAACGGCACTTTAATGGTCCTAAACTTTTTGCCGTCTAAATTAGCCTTATCCAGGCTTTCAGTATTAAGGTAAAATAATGAGTAACAACACTTTAATTCTTACAGTAGAGGACAATAATGCCTCCACTAAAGATACTAAGAAACTAAACTAGATAGGTTCCCAACCTATAATTCCCTACTAAAAGGGGAGGGGGGATATATTAGGTAAGTGAGAATAGTACCGACTATACTGTTAAGTATAATGGCCAAATATGTAAGTAGGAGAGTAATCCATCCCACAAGAAATATAACATAATCTAATCTCTGAAAAGAGACTATGCCTAAGCTTTCAATGAAATTTCTATTTGGAAGACTACTGTTTGCTATAGTCAAACTGAAACTACATACGTGACTCAAGGGATAGAACCAAAAGAGAGAGAGACAAAAGTGGGACCTCTATAAATGTAACCAAAAAGATGTTTAAGTATGAAAATGAAAGGCATATAATGGTAGATGTGGGGTAAAAACTACACAGGTCCTAAAAGTTCCTGTAAAACCAAATGTTGTCTGTTGTTAATAACCCCACTTGTCTTATGTAGACCCAAAAACCAAGTGTCCATATCAAACTATTACATTGAATATAAAACTGAAGTTAAGAGGTAAAGTGGGTAGATGGAAAAAAAAGGGGAGATATATTAGTTGTCTCATGTGACACTTAAGTTTAAGGGTAAAAAGGTATTGATTATCTCATATAACTTTTGAGTTTAAGGATGCAAGAGATGCTACAGTGTTCATTAAGGCCCGGACTGCTAAAGGCATCTCATTTAATTTGCCATTCTAATTCCTTGATTTCAAGGAATAAAGCTTGGGGCCCTCCCCGGATGTTATATGGAATGTGATCAATAGCTACAAAATGGAAGTTATGCCCTCTCTGATTTATAATATGTTTTGCTAAGGCATTATCTTCCTTCTTTTTCCTTATTGCATAAGAATGTTGATATATTCTGTCCTTAAACCTTTGATCTGTTTTGCCGACTTAGTAAGCCGGACAGCAGTCACATAAAGCCAAATAGACTACCGATCTAGTGTTGCAGTCTATTTTATGATAGATGTCATACTTTTTTCCTCTGACTTGAAATGTTGAACCTGTTTTTAATAATTTACACTAGTTACAGTGGCCGCATAAGAACGTGCCTTTCTGTCTTGAGAAGAAGTCCAACTTTTTGTTTCTCTCTAATATACTTTTAAGATTATTACCTCGCCTATATATAATAGGTGGTAAAAAATCAAATTTACCATGAAGTTGTGGATTACTGGTAATGAAATACCAGTTTTTATGAATTATAGATCTTATAGTAGATGAATCCAAATTGAATGTAGTTATAAAACTACTTCCATAATTGAGGTGTACTTGTTCTGAAGACCCATTATTAGTGTTGTCCTGTGTTGTTGAGTTAGTGTGAGTTAAAATTAACTCAGTTGTAGTTAAACAGACCTCAGAATTAGAATGACTAATTATTAATAACGGTGCATATAAACCTGATTGTCTTTTATGTTTAACTTCACCAATAAGTTCCAAAATTAGGTCTTCAGGATAATCTCTACTGGAAAACATTCTACTAAGTGTGTTACATTCTTTATCAAAACTTTCATCCGTGTTACACATTTTTGAGGCTCTGATTAGTTGGCCCTTTACTACGGACCTTTTTTGTTTAAATGGGTGTTGGCTCGAGAAGTGAAAAAATGAATTACAAAAGGTCGGCTTTCTAAAGATATTAGAGAGAAAAGCACCCTTAAGTAAATCCTTCTCAAGCCTAACGTCCAAATAGTCAATTTCCGAAGTTGAAAACTGGTGAGTAAATCTGAAAAAATCAGTAGTGTTGTTCAGATAATTGACCAATATATCAGCCTCATCATTGTTGCCTTTAAATAAGATGAAGATATCATCTAAATACCTGGTGTAATAGGAAATTTGGTGTTGAAACACTGTGTTGTGCATCAAAAATTGTTTTTCCCAAAAAGCAACAAATATGTTTGCCACACTGGAGCTGCAGGAAGACCCCATTGCAATGCCCTGTGTTTGCAAATAGTACTGTTGTTCAAAAAGGAAGAAGTTAGAAGAAAGAATGATATCCAACAGTTCAGCCACAGTGTCAATTTCCACCTGCAGTGCCCCCAAATCACTTAGCATGGTACTAACCCATTCGATGGCCTCAATATGTGGCATCGAGGTGTATAGGTCAACCACATCGATGGTAAGAAAATTGTAAGCCTCATCGAAGGGAATGTTATTTATGTCTAAAAGAAAAGACCAAAAATCTTTACAAATGTGGGGTATAGCCTTAAGGTATTTACTCAGAATCTTATCCACCAGATGTGCACAGGGATGGGTCATGGACGACCTACCGTCCACCAAGGCCCTCATTGGGGGATTTTCAAAATCTTTATGTATTTTTGGAATCCCAAAGATAACTGGGACCTTGGGGAATGTGATATCTATGTAATGGTAGGTTTCCAAATCTATGTTACCAGCTAAAAATAAATCTCTGAAGTATCCTCTATTTCTAGAGTATTTCATATTCATTTCATTCTTAGAAGATAAAGAGTATGCTGAGTTATTTAAGACAACTTTCATCTTATCACTATAATCGCTGTTTTCGAAAATAACCAGTCCACCCCCTTTGTCTGGTTTAAGAATTCTGACTGGTAAATTACATAGTTCATATAATAGTTCCATCTGGTCCTCTGTTGTATTATGTTTTTTACCCCTATTTTGAGTTTTCAAGTTCTTGTACAAATTTCTAAGGTCTACTTCACATGCTTTTTCAAATAAGATCAAGTCAGGGTGTAATACAGGGTTAAAGACACTAGGTAGCTTTAACGTGTTATTATGTTCTATTTCAGAGTTAGGAAATAAAATATTGAAATTTAATTTCCTTACAAAACTTTTTAGATCTATAATCGTTCTAGTGAGATCGAATGAATGACTAGGGACAAATGTGTTACCAAGTGCTAAAAGATCAATAAGCTTCTGTTCTAGTGTAATACTAGCAAAATTATAGATCTTAAAGTCACCTTTTGTGTTAAAGTGGATCTTTAACCCATTTGTTGCTGGCACACCATCACTGTAAATAGTGGCATCGGCGTCTAACGTCGATTCCAATTCTTGGTGTTCCGGTTGGATTGCCGGCTGTTGTTGTGCCGTCCTAAAAAATGATTGTTGTTATTGTTTCCATAATTCAAGCCGCCATTTTTATTAGACAATGAAGAGTTGTAATAGTTAGCTTTTAATCTATTACTTCTTCTAGGTCCTTGTTCTTGTTCTAGGTGTTCTTCTTCAGGAATAGAGTCTAAATTCCCTTCTGTTTGTTGACTTGGCCCTTCTTGGTCATCTGTAGCCATCTCTGGAAACCTTCCATTGTCACCTTTAAAATTTGTAGTCACCAATTTAGGGTAAGCTTTACCTTGTTGGTATGCCAATCTGTCCCTGTTTAACTTTTTAGCTTTAGTGTTTTTCAGTTTGACCAAAAGAGCATCAATGCTGTTAAATATTCTAGTGTAGTCGTATTTGTACCTAATAAAGTCCAAATCTAGTTTAATTAAACTGTCCAAGTCATTTATTTCTTTTGTGATAGTTGAAATGCATAGAGAATAGGGTTTAATCAGCAACTCTAATAATTGAAAGCCTTGGTTATCAAAAAGAGTCCTCAATTCAGCGAGGAATGTCCCGTCAATAAATAGTCCTGTAGGCACAAAAGAACTACGTAGGCCTTTAGGTATAACATGGTCATTTAGACATTGCTTGAAGTAAGACACCTCTAGCTGAAGTTTTTTTAATTTAACTAATTTGTAACCCAAGGCTTTTAAATTACTGATAATATTATTATTGTTAGTAGTGGACAAGTTCATACTCACTGCCGGTAATCCCTGTGCTTGCTGTTGTGTAAAAAGAAGCCCTTCAGTTCCGTTAATCCATTCGCTTAAAATAGGAATCCCAATAAGCGGTGAGTTAGAATCCACCAAAACTGCTGAAGTTGTTGCAGGAACTTGCCCCATATTCCCGGGATACTGGTTATTTGTGCTGCCATGTTGTTCGGTAAAAGAAGGCAGTATCGGAGTACCACCAAAAGAAACTGGAGGAGGAGGTTGCGCCGCTGGAATTGAAGAACTGCGAGACCCAGAAACCTGTTGAGATGTGCTTTGCTGTAAATAACCACCTTCCGACCGGGTTTGTGTGCCGTGATTGGAAATTCTTTCATCAAGACAGTCTAAGCGTCTGTTGAGTGTAACTAACTGTTGAGAAATAGCTTTAAAAATTGATGGCACATCAAACTCATCCATAGTGTCAAGCCGGATTAACGAACCCGAAAGATTAGGACTCCTCGGGCTGCCTGGATCCCCTGAAGCCATAGAGACAAGACAAACTGGAACCGGAACAAAAAGGAGAAACTAGCGATACCACAGCCGTCAGAGCACCAGGTCCAGAGGAGCACAAAAGTAGAGCTTTAACGCAATTTTATTTATTTAAAACACCAAAATAGCGTTTTCGCTACTGTTCAACAGTAGCTTCATCAGAAGTACAAAACAAGTTGGCGCCAAAGTCAGTTTAAAAAGTTTAAACTAAGTGACGTCACCATTTAAAACATGGACTTGCGCATTTAATTTGAACATAATTGTAAAGTTCAAATATGTAAAATGCAAGAATACACCACAGAAGCACAAAAGCAAACAACTAAGAACTAAAGTTGCAGCACATAACCAGTTAACATAACAATTGTTGTCTAAATACTTCCACTATTCGAATATTCAAACGGCACTTTAATGGTCGTAAGCTTTTTGCCGTCTAAATTAGCTTTATCCAGGCTTTCAGTATTAAGGTAAAATAATGAGTAACAACACTTAAATTCTTACACTAGAGGACAATAATGCCTCCACTAAAGATACTAAGAAACTAAACTAGATAGGTTCCCAACCTATAATTCCCTACTAAAACCTATAATTCCCAACCTATAAATCCCACATGGAAGGATATTCCAAAGCACCGTACAGCCAAAAGCAGCTCTATTCCTAGAAATGATGTGTAGTTGTAATGAGAAATAAAGGTACAAGACCTTGACCAAGAGGCAACCACACATATATCAATTGACATTCTCAAGGAAAAGGCTTGATCTCATGGAATGAGTTTTGACACGCCCCCGACAAAGACATACCTTTTGAAGAATAAACAAAGGAGATGCAATCTCATAACCATCTGTCTAGAGTAGGTTTAGTAACTGCTGTCCCTTTCCTAATCTCTGAAAATGATATAAACAGCTGGTCAGATTTTCTGAAGGATTTTGTCCTGTCCACATAAAAACATAACTGCCAGTGAACATCAAGAAGATGTAGCGTGTATTCTTCCGTGTTCTGGAAACTGGGGAAGAATATTGGAAGATGAATGGATTGATTGATATTGCTTTCTGTGGCCACTTTAGGTAAAAATGATGGATTGGTCCATAAGGATACTCTATCCTTATGGAAGATGAAGTAAAGAGGTTTAACAGACAGCTTGGAGTTCGGAAACTTTCTGCTGACTTAACTCATTAACCCAGAGTACCTTCTCATGGCACCTCTGTGCTTAACACCAATTGCGCCATGAGAAGATACTAATTGCAAGCTTTTACTCCAAGTGCCTTCCACAAGTGCAAGAAAAGTACAGTTTTGTACCTACCATAAATGTAGATGTTCGAAGATCCACATTGCTGCAGTCCTAACACTTGGGTAGTCCGCTGTCCCAGTCGGCCCGAATACCAAAGTATATGGCTGACGTCGGTCAAGGCGCATTAGTCTGACGTCAGGACGTCAGGGTACAAATGCGCATGACCGACGTCATATCCTCAGTCTTTTCTTGCCCCAGATGTCAGAAGACCCTAAAAAGATAAGGCTAAAACCAAAAAACACCACACACTCCTGCACCAAATATATATACAATATATACAAATTACAAGAGTATAACCTCACCCACACAACCACCCCTAAACACAGAGGGGAAGGAGGGAGGGTAAATTGGACTGCAGCAATGTGGATCTTCGAACATCTACATTTATGGTAGGTACAAAACTGTACTATGTTCTTCATACCACATTGCTGCAGTCCTAACACTTGGGTAGAATCCCAAAGCAGAGGTAAGGGAGGCTGGCAAATCATAAGGAAGCAGGAGCTGACAACATGCCCTGCAAAATAGCCGTGGCAAAACCAGCCCTAGATTTAGAGTAGAGAGGAAGGTGGTAATGCTTAGAGAAAGTATGCACTGAACTCCAAGTAGCTGCCTCCAAAATATCCTTAGTTGCCACCCCTTAGAAATGCTGTTGAAGTGGCAGTAGCCCTAGTGGAATGAGGCCTAATCCCAGCTGGAATCTCCTTGCCATGATGGGAATAACAAAATGCAATGCAAAACCCAATCCACTTAGAAATAGTTTGTTTTGACACAGGCTTGCCCTGAGAACTCAAAGCAAAAGAAACAAACAACTGCTGAGACTGCCTAAAATCCTTAGTCCTGCTTAAATAATAACGCAACTGCCTGTGTACATCTAAAGTGTGCAAAATCTTTTCCCCTTATTTTGGGGATCTGCATAAAAGGTAGGCAAATGAATAGTTTGGTTTAAAGCCACACTAGAAACCACTTTAGGCATAAAGGAAGGATTAGTCCGTAAAGATACCCTATCCTTATGAAAAATCAGGAAAGGCTCAACTGCCATAAGGGCCTGCAATTCAGACACCCTTCTTGCAGATGTAATGGCTAACAAAAAAGCAGTCTTCCATGACAAATATTTCAATTCAGCAGTAGCTGCAGGCTCAAAAGGTTGTAAAGTGAGTTTCTCCAACACAAAATTGAGGTCCCAAGCAGGAGTAGGAGCTCTACGTGGGGTCTTATATTCTTTGCCCCTCTAAGAAATTGCTTGAACAAAGGATGAGAAAACAATGGTGGGTCACAATCATAGTGAGCTGAAATTGCTGCAGCATGAATCTTAATGGAAGAGAAAGACAAACCTTTGTCCAATAACTCAGTAAGATATTGAAGAGCCACACTCAAATTTGGCTCAGAAACATCCAAATCCTTTGCTGCACACCAAAAGAAAAATCTCTTCCATTTTCCTGCGTACACTTTCCTTGTACTAGGTCTTCTGGCTTCCATAATCACATTCAAAACTTGTTGAGGAAGCTGAGACCTGCTATGGTTCAAAACAGAATATGCCAAGCTGTTAGATGGAGAGTGAAGCTTGACATTGAGCAGATGCCCGTCCTTCTGAGACAATAGGTGTGGAATCAAAGGTAAGGGCCATGGAGGCTTCCTTACCAGACTCCTCAGCAATGGGTACCAGTGCTGCCGAGGCCAATCTGGAGCTATTAAAATCATCCTTGGCTTGTCTTGTCTGACCTTTAGAAGTACCTTTGGGAGGAGAGGCAGAGGTGGAAAGGCATACACATGAAGATTTTTCCAACTGAAAGAAAGAGCATCCACTTTCCAGGCTGTGTGATGAAACCTTTTCGTGCAAAACTTTGGCAGCTGGTGGTTTAGTGGAGAAGCGAACAGATCTATGTCTGGAGTTCCCCATGACACTGTCAATGTCTGAAATACATGAAGATCCAGTTTCCACTCGTGGGGATCCATGATTTGCCTGCTTAAGACATCTGCTAAGGAGTTCTGTGCTCCTGGCAGAAACCTTGCTTGAAGATTCAGCTGCAAGCTTAACGCAGTCTCCCATAAAATCATTGCTTGCCTGCATAGAGGATAAGAATGTGTTCCCTTTGTTTGTTGATGTACCACATGACAGTTGTGTTGTCTGTTAGAATCAACACCTGCCCTGGAAGAAGTAAATCCTTGAAAGCCAGTAATGCAAACTGGACTGCTAACATCTCCTTCATGTTGATATGTAGATGCTGCAGTCTGGCAGGCCACTTGTCTTGTATCCACTTTCCATTCAGATGAGCTCCCCAAGCTGTGTCTGAGGCATCTGTCGTTAGAATCTAACTCGCCTCTGGCCGGGTCACAGAGAGTCCCTTGTTTAGGTGACATTCCTGAGCCCACCACAAACATTCCTTTTGAATGCAAGGTATTATTTGAATGACAGTGTCCAAATCCTGGCAGTGCTGTGTCCATACATTTTTGAGATACCATTGTAGCTTCCTCATATGCAGTTTGGCATTGGGAAGTACCAGAATACAAGATGCCATGAACCCTAAGGCTTGAAGGACTGTCCTTGCAGTCAGCCCGGACTGATGAGATAGTTGATGGAAGTAAAGAGAAAGATTCTTTTGTTTGTCCGGGGTTAAAAAGGCCATCTGGGTTGCTGTATTCAGTCTCACACCCAGAAAGCACATGTCTTGAGAGGGTACTAGACTGGACTTTATTTCGTTCACAGAATACCCTAGGCATCTTAGCACTGCTATCACATATTCCAAATGCTGAAGAAGCACGTCCCTTCCTTGAGCCAGAATCAGGCAATCGTCCAAATAAGGATAGATTTGTATTCCTTTTAGCCTGAAGAAAGCTATCACTGGAGCCAGAACCTTTGTGAATACTCTGGGCAGTAGATAAGCCAAAGGGCAATGCAGAGAACTGATAATGAGAATTCCCAGCTCGAAAACGCAGATATTTCCTGCAAATTAGTCTGATAGGAACATGAAGGTAAGCTTCCTTGAGATCCAAAGTTACCATCCAGTGATCTTTGCCCAGCAGAGGTAAAAGCTGTTGTAACGTCAACATTTTGAACTTGGGAATGTCCAGATAAGTGTTGAGGATAGACAGATCCAAAATTGGTCTCCAAGTGTTCCCCTTTTTGGTACTAGGAACAGGCGAGAATAAAATCCTAGGCCCCTTTCTGGCACAGGAACCGCTGAATGGCCCCTATTTGGAGCAACAGAGAAATTTGCTTGTGAGCCTCTTTCCTTTGTTGAGGAGGAATGTCTGGCATGCCTTTGAAAGGAGGCAAGGTATGGAAATAAAACCTGTAACCGTGGTGAATGATATCCAATACCCATCTGTCTTGGGTAATTAAACTCCAGTTTTCTTTGAAAAGTGCCAACCTTCCTCCCAAAGGTGCTGCCAGACGAGAAGATTCTGGCAGCTGAAAAGGCAGGTCATTGTGTCTGTTTACGAAAGGACTGACCCCTGCCCTCACCAGAAGACTGAGCAGGTGAACTCCCTGTTCTAGGCCTAAAAGAACCTTGAGCTCTGCCTCTACCACGCCTAGACCTACCCCTAGACTGGGAATCATAAGCAGGATATGTCCACCCCTTGGTAGCCCAATTTCTACTAAACTTGGAGGCTGAACCTGCAAAAATCTTTAACAGTCTGCATAGACTTAGCCTTGTCTTCCATTTTCTTTAGAACTGCTTCCACAGGCGAACCAAACAACACATCAGATTGTAAAGGAGCATCTAAAATCCTTGTTTTCACATGCTCAGCTAAATTCTGATCCCTCAACCAGGCGTGCCTGCGAAGAACCGAACCAGTGGCAGCCACCCTCGAAGAGGCCTGCACAGCATCAAAACCACATTGCAAAGAATGCTTACCCACCTGTTCAGAAACATGAACTAAATCCTGCAACTCTTTACACTCAATACCTTCCGCCAAAGCATCTACCTTAGACTTTAATTGTGAAAGGAGATAATTTTGGTATTTCAACATGTGAAACTGGCAATTCAAAGCTCTCATGGCCAAAGTGGAAGAAGTATACACTTTCTTTCCCCATCTATCCAAAGCCCTAGCCTCTTTATCTGGAGGGACAGGATTTTTAACAACAGAAGCCTTAACACCTTTAGGCCCCTGTGAAACAGTTTCTGGGTCTGCCCTAGGACTCTTAAAAGATACTTATGAGCTTCAGGCACCCTATAATATCTATCCGGTTTAACTGGAGCAGGAGGCAAAGAGTCAGGGTTCAGAGAAGCCTCTGCAAAAACATCCTCTACCACATCTAGAACAGGAGGAATAGCTAAAGGCCTATGCTGGGGTAGAAACAAAAATTCCCTAAGCCTTTTCCTGGAATCAGAGAAATCCTGACCTTCCCATTTAAAATGCTCCCTCATGGAATGAAGAGTCTCTGAAAATGAAAAATCCTCAGGAGGAGAAGCAGAAGGAGTAGAATCATCTACATCAGAATCAGAGTAAGGGGAATACTCCTGCAAGTCTTCAGCCGAAGACTCAGAAGCATCCGAACACTGCTCAAAACTCCCAAGCTCAGGTTCCACCCTAGGCCTCTTATCAGGCGGGGGCATAGAACCTCTAATCATTGTAATCAAATCTTCTGCCATCTTAAGCATATGCTTCTTAGGTACAGACCCTTAAGAACTAGGGGTAACTCCTGAAACAAAACCTGGCCTGCCCCTGGGAGAAGCCTTGGAAACAGCAGGAGGGCCTAACCACCTTAGGAAGGGAGGGAAGAACAGCTACCTGAGAAGCCCCTTCCGCCTGGCCTACCTCCTGAGAGGTCACATCTTGCAGTAATAAAGTCTCTCCCTGGGATTCCAAAGAAATTTCTGGCTGAACCCCTGGCTCCACCGAGCCCTCTAAAGAACCGACGTCCGGGACGGACGGTTCTTCCAGCCTAGGCTTTGCTGTTTTGTCCTTGCGCTTTTTGAAGGGGGCGCCGGAGCATCCGACGGCATTTTATAATTACACCGCTTCCCAAAAACTAACCTGGCACAATCTAATCTTCTCTTTATAGTGCGTTTGTTAAATCTAGCACAAGAGCGACAGCCAACAACGTCGTGCTCAGGCCCTAAGCAAGGTATACACACAAGGTATGGTAATCCCTATGAGGTATCTGTTTCCCACAAGAAATACAGTTATTCACTTTTTCTGACATCCGGTAAAATACTGAGGCAAGAAAAAACCAAAATAATCCCCAACGGGGTACTCAGCCAACTTGGATTCGGTCTGAAACTCCGACTTCGGAAAATCTCAGAACGCCAACCTGCACTTGCAAAACTAATTCTGCATCGGACCATGCGGCAAAAAAGACTGAGGATATGACGTCGGTCATGCGCATTTGTACCCTGACGTCCTGACGTCAGACTAATGCGCCTTGACCGACGTCAGCCATATACTTTGGTATTCGGGCCGACTGGGACAGCGGACTACCCAAGTGTTAGGACTGCAGCAATGTGGTATGAAGAACATCTGTAGTGCAGCTTAATGTAAAACACACTGAAATCGTAACTGAACTTGTAATTTACCTTGTATAGTTATGATTCAGTGTGTTTTTACATTACGTTCACATTAAACTTTTAGTACAAATTCAGTTTAAAAGGTTCTTGATAAAGCAAGTGGTGGCAGACAGTCGGATTCTTGTAATCCAAGCCACCACTTGCATAACACGTCCACCCCCAATCTAATTTCATTTTGCATTCCCCAAATAAATAGAGGATCCAGCAGCAGGCATTTCTTTTCTTTTTGCTAATATTTGGAGATGTTACCTGCTACTGGATCCCTCTATTTTATTTGGGCACTCACGGATCGCCAGAGATGGCCATTGAGGCACACTGGCATTTGCTGCAAGGAGTTCCTGGTTTGATTGCCCGAAGAACTGCTTTTTTTTTCCCTTCAGGTAAGTTGTCGTTTTATATACATTTCTGTTTAACTGTATTAAGAGGAAGAGGGAATTGCCAACTTCAAAGAACCTTTATTTGAAATTGCTGACACTACACAGTGCATGCAGGAAGTTACATTTTCTTATGCTTCCGATGGACATATTTATTGTACAAGACTAAGCGATTCTTGTAGCTGCTGTTTTGTTTTATTGGGCTGGTGTAATCCATTCACACCTGTTACCCCTGTAACATAATGAGATATCCTTAATTACCCTTGCTTAACACTAACCTCCCTCCTTTGTAGAATGCTGGTACAGCCCTGAAATACACATGTCAATATGTTGTCCTTTGTCTAAGGCATGTCAGAGGTTTTTTTTTTTTCCTCACATTGAGTGGCAACGCACATCCATAGCACTCAGCATTCCACCTCCAAAATCTGGAACAAATGGTAAGATGAGCAACACTAACCAACAGCTAACTGGACAGGTTACACCTCTCCCGCTTCTCGTACCACTTCCACTGACTTGTACAGCCAGGGCAGGCTCGCGGACGTATTGTTTTACATTTGCAAGGTTTTCAGCATGGTCTGGAGTAGAACCCGATAATTTAGCTGGGTTACAGTTAGAGAAAGCCACTGGTATGCGTGTGTAACCGGGAGACTTTAAAAATAAAAGCGAATGCTGAAAATGTAGAAAGTGGTACTTGTAAGTCTCCATTTTTGGTGACAACGTTTTTTCTGCTTTGGTTATTTGTTTCCTATGCACTGCACCTCCTTTTCTACATGCGTGTTTCATGTTTTGGGCACAGAAAATCCAATGATTTTTGAGCAAGCAGGGTTTTCATTTCTGTTCATTTATAAGGAGAAATTGTCAGTGAATCAGAACCATCAACCATAAGTCTTGTTTATATATTTTCTTCTGCGTATTTGAAATATGTATTGTTGAGGTTTACAAAGGCATATGTTAACTGTTTACTAAGCCAATTAAATGTGCATGATAATGAATAACCAATGGCAAGGCAGGTGGTGTTTACATCATAAAAGATATCTGTTTGTAGTGTGCTGGACCTTATCCCAGAGCAAAATAAGTTTCACCACTGAAACTATAATGTACAGGTGAAATCTGTCCAACACATGCAGCGTAGTATGACATGCCAAATAACTGAACTAGGAGGAAGTAAATTAATTCTGCTTCACCAGACTGTATCTCAAAACCACATGTTGCTATAGAATGTTAAATGATGTACACAAATTTTGGATTAAATATAAGCAAATATTTAATCTAATATTACAGATTTACAACACTTTCAGTCTGAAGATAATGTAGCTTTAATAAAGCTATAATGATGATTTTTTCACAGGATCTGCCACATAATCATGATGAATTTGTGATGAACATTGTTTCCCCTGCCATAACCTGCCATAAATGCAATAATTATTGAATAAGTGGCAATGATATTAAAGCGCAAAAGCAGCTGAGTATAAAATGTCATCCTGCATCTCTGCAATGGATATTAAATCAACCTCAGCTGGCCTTGAATTAAGGGATTCTTTTGACCTGTCTGTGTTCCTTTGGAAGGTGATCTCATCCATGGTTTACATTTTTGGAGAGTTTGCTTTCTGTGTATGGTCTAGGACTGGGTCATGAAAATAAATTTGGGACAGGAAGCATGCAGTGCATACTTGACAAAATGTTGATCATCTAAAGTCCTCACATGGTAAAAGTTTTAATGTCCTCAGCTGTAAAATAGGTACACTGTAAAATTACAATACAATTCCTTTTTCTTTTATTTCTTTTTTTGTGCTAACAGTCATAGGTTCATGGGTTAGTACTAAGCTAACTGCCCTTGTGGGTCATTTTACCCCTAGCCAAATTTATTGTTTGGTACTCGGAATTACCTGTCTTGTTTAGTGTTTACAGTAACCTTACCCCTTCATGGGCCATATTTATATTGTCTCTAGTAACGGTAATTGGAGTCATATATCACACTTATTTTGAAAGGCCCCAATGGTGGGTTAAACACATTTAGGAGCTGCTTCTCAGCATTAGTATGTCTCCATCATCCCTTTATATGCCACTGAGGAAGACCAAACCTTTGGTTTGTTGTTTTTATGCTTTGCACGGGTTGCCTATTCAAGTGCATTTGAACTGTGTTGGTCTGCTTCAAGTTGGATAGCAGTGTTTACTTTCAATGCCATCATAAGCTCCTAGACCCCCTATAGCAAAAGCTGATGGCAGCAGTGCAAGGGGGGGGGGGGTGAATGTAGTGTGTGACACTGCAAACAGAAAATATTTGGAAATAACTCTGGTTTCTTGGTGGGTGATGTGTACTTGTGTGATTTGGTGAGAAGTGGTATTTGCACATACTACTGCAGGGGTCATGCGGCAAATGTTTGATTTTAGAGCTTGTGTATACTCGGATATACCAATGAAGGGGTCATTGGGGCTAATGTTTCATGTTGGTTCTTGTGCATACTTGGAAGGGCTGCTGAAGAGGTTGTTGATGGAAATGTTGCATTCTGGTACCTGTGCATAGTAGGGCAGACTGTGAAAGGGGTCAATGGGGAGAGGTTTCATTTTGGTGTTTGTGCATACTCAGACAACATCAGATAAAGAAGTTAAGTACTCACCATAATGTTCCATCTGTGTTGCTTTTGCACCAAATGCACCTTTTGGAATTGCGGCCAAAAAGTTCACCCTTGGCCTCATCAGGCCATAACACATTTCCCCACATGCTTTTGGGAGAGTTGATGTACTGTTTTGGAAATTTTAGTCGGGCCTGGATGTTTTTTTGCGTAAGAAAAGGCTTCTGTCTTTGAACCTTACCCCATAGTCCAGACATATGGAAAATACGGGAGGTTGGTGTCACATGTAGTATACAACCAGTACTGGCCAGAAATTCCTGCAGCTCCTTCAGTGTTGCTATAGGTCTCTTGGCAGCCTTCCTGACCAATTTTTGTTTTGTCCTCTCATCAATGTTGGAGGGATGTCAAGTTCTTTGCCATGTCAGTGTTATCCCATATTTTCTCCACTTTTAGATGACTGTCTTTACTGTGTTCCATGGTATATCCAATGTTGTGGAAATTGTTTTGTACCCTTCTCCTTACTGATACCCTCCAACAATGAAATCCCTTTGATGAGTTTTAAACTCTCTGCGAAGCATGGCTTTTGCTGTAGCAGGGAACGGAGTAACTTACAGGATAATCCTACTAGGACAGCTAAACTTTATTTGGGGTTAATCAGAGTCTAACTGATGGCAGGTGTATACCCAAGAAGACGGACTGCTGTAATTAAATGAAAAGGTGCTTCAACAAAGTATTTGTTTAAGGGTGTGCACAGTTATGCAACCAGCTTATTTTTTTTTTTTTTTTTTTTTTTTTTTTTTTTTTACAGTTTTTCCCGTAACAGATTGGTTTGTTTTTCAATTGAATTATACAGGTTATAGCTGGGCAACTTGTCAGGAAAGTTTTACTTTTTTACTGTTTCTTCCTTGCATTTTCAGTTCTCTGCTTTGCCCTTTGGTTTCTCTAATGCCCCAAGGGTATTCACCAAATGCCATGCTCCTGCGATTACCTTCTGCAGGAAGACGGGTGCTCAGATCTTTCCCCTACCTGGACAATCTGCTCATTCAAGCTTCTTCCCCTGATGCTCCGCTTCAGGATCTCCAACTTACTATTTCTCTGTTACAGAGTCTGGAGTTTACCATAAACTTCCAGAAATCTTCTCTGATGCCTTCTCAGCAACAGGTTTTCCTTGGTTCCCGGCTTCAGACCATCCGTGTGTTGGCATCTCATAATGTCGTTATCACATTAATGAATGCGTAAGTCAGATTTGGCTTTTTCCCACTTGGAGTCATTGCAAGGCTCTCTCTCGCTCCCTTTTTCCAGTCTCTTCTTCCTATGGCTTCAGTCATAGCTAGGGAATTGCTCAGGGTCATCAGGTTCATGGCTTCAACCATTCCCATGCTCCCAGTAGCCAGATTCCACATGAGAAAGATTCAGTGTTATCTCAAGTTAGTGTGGCTCCAACATTGCCATCTAATGAACTTCCCGGTAACCTTACTTCTCTCCCTGTCTCAGGTTTCAACTTCAGTGGTGCATTCATCAACTTTCTCTCAACCCAGGGCTTCCTTTCCAAGCTTTAGTCCCAACTCCAGAGATCTTTACAGATGCCTCAGATAGGGAATGGAACCTCCTTTGGCTCTTTCAAGGTTCAGGGTCTCTGGCCATCAGAGGTCAGACCACATAAATATAAAGGAAAAGAGGGCTCTGTTTGTAGTTTATGACACCTTTATGCCTACACCTTGTGAAGGGAGTGTGTGTAATGTACAATACCTGTAAGTACTAAAGGCTTTGGTACACTGGCTTGGCATTGGACTATCTTTGGGAGGAGATCCCTTAGGTTATGAATATTACAATAGTGAGGAGACTGACATCTACTGTTATAATAAAGTCAAACACAACTGTACTTTCTGTGGTGCCATGGCCTAATTTCCCTTAGTCAGTACGAATACCTCTTCGGGTCTCCCTTGAAAAGTGGCCACTGACTTAGTGAAAGTCTAAACCAATTGCTTTGGAAGGGAAATGCACATGGGAATGTTTTCATTTACTTGACCACAGCATTTTCTGATGTAGACAAAGAATTTTAATACGAGTCATTCGTCATTGCTTGGTACCTTGCTAACAAATAGGTGGGAGGAAGGACTCAGAAATAAGTACTATTTTTACTGAGTAAGTGTTGTACTATTTTTACTGGATGACTATGGCCTTCTCCTAACAGATGATGAAGACTCTGTTACATAACAGCTGCAGAAGGTAATATAATGAATGCCTACTCAACAGGCAATTACCACCTGTGTCTGAGCATGCATAACTTTGCACGTCATTAGCACAGTGCAGTTACAATATAGCAGAGTCATTATCACTTCTCAGGCAAAACTGTCACTGTTATTCACATAAGCAGATGTCGTTATCACATTAATGAATGCACAAGTCAGATTTGGCTTTTTCTCCACTTGGAGTCATTGCAATCCACCCCCACCACTTTCTTTTTGTCATTTGTACAATTTCAAGAAATGCAACAAGTCTACGAGGTAAAATCTGGACATTTCTGTTTCTTTATGTACCTTCTCTGATGTCTGTATTATACATTGGTCGATGTCTATATTGTGTTGAGAGTATAAAATCAGTAATGCTTTTCTTATAACTTACTAAGGTAATCTGATATACTACACAATGACTCTCTTAGGAGTATACATTTATACTTTGTTCATGTTATTGTGTGCAAGTGGAAGACTATATTTTACATGGTTTACTTTTTTACTTATAAAAGACATTGACAATATCCAAACTCATATGTTGTCTTTATTTATTTGAGACTATCCTGCACTGTTGTGGTAAAATATTTCATGTGCTTTTGAACTATTTAGTCATTTTGTTAACTTACGTATTATAGTCTTGTTCTTATTTATTATTAAATATATACATATATATTTAAACCTCTTTGTGAGTGATGTCTGTGAGGCATATTTCAGCTGTTAGAGTACTTGCATATCTACTGGGTGAGCTACCTAGAGTCTACGCTAGCTGGGGACTCTGCCCCACAAGGTTGAGGCTAGAATGACAATTGACAGCATAAGAAAGAGGGTTCACATTAGCTCCCCCCTTTCACTCCCTATGGCCATTGCCAAAAGGACACATGTAAATGGAAAATGCAGAGGTAAGGCAGAATGCTGGCATTGCATGCAATCGGGAGTCATTGCTGCTAGCAGCAGTCTGAGTGGGTAAGCCAGCACTGGAATGGGACACTTCAGACGCCCAAGAACTGAAGCCCCATGCCTGTCCTTGGCATATTAGTGGAGTGGTGGTCATTCCCCTTTTTCCATTTACATGTGCCCTTTCCATGCCCCCTTGTCAGTCATTGTGTGTAATTTGGTGTTTTCACAGGTGGTAGGCATGTACCTCTGCAGCGTCATCATCACTTATGTATCTAATGAAAAGAATACTGCCCCCTGTGGATAGAAGTGAAGATTTGGATGAGCTAATCAAGTAATGCATATGATATACATATATATGTAGTCTTCCAAAACATTTGTCAAACATCAGTAGGAATCTGTTTGCATTTTCTTTCCTGTGCAGGTTTGTCCAGCTTCTAACACAGACATGGCTTCATGAGCAGAACGACAAGTGAGGGTGTGGGTATGTGGCCATTCCTACATTCAATGGACTGCCAGCCATGCCTCCATAACTGAAAACCAGTACAACATGAGCTTCCCCACATCCAGTGTGAAGGTATACTGGATTGCAAGAAGAGGTATGCATTGGAGCGGAGTACTGCAGTTGTTGGAAGAGAAGTGTTCCATCTATCCTGAGTCAGGCATTTTTGTGCTACACATTGGAGGGAATGACGTCATCAGACAACCACTCGGATGGTTATGGTTGCAAATCAGAGCAATTTTTGAACACCTGCAGTCGTGGTGGCCACATTGTCATTTTGTGTGGTCTGACATAGTTCCGACAGATATGGAAAACAGCAAACAGTCAACAGGCAGCGCACAAGGCCAGACGTTTACATACACAGGGTCGGTGGATCTACAATCTGCCATGACAGCATCATCACAGAAGATGTTCACCTGTTCAGAAGGGACGGCGTTCACCTAACTGAGGAGAGCATTGCGTTGTTCTTGACTGACCTCCGCAATGGCGTGAGGAGAGCTATGCAGGATTGGTAACATGCAGCTTGTGAGAAGAATGGAAAACACCCATGACCAAGTAGAAACAGTATGGTAAGTAAAAGTCTTATGAAATGTGTTGTGCAAAATATATTTTTCTGAGTTTGGCAAACAAATGTGGTAAGGAGCTGGTGAAGATGCTGAGAAAGAACAACTGTTATAGGAGAGTGCTACCACATACAATTTAATATGTCAGTAACCATCCTGCAATACTTCTTTTTTTATTCTGCTTTTATCACGAATGTGTAGAGTTTAGATGACAAGAAGGGCTTAGTAATACAGAACTTGATCTCTTGGGTCCATTTCTGAATGGACACATGTAAACAGAAAAGGCATAGGTAAGGCAGACTGCTGACTCTGAAGGAGGTCGTGAGACTACAGTGGTATTAGCTGTCTGAGTGAGTTGTCAGCACAGCTGTCAGCCAGATCAGATGGCCTTGCTTGCCACTGAAGTCCCATGCCTGTCCTGGGTTCATTAGTGGAGTGGCGACCCTTACCTTGCCTTTTCTCTTTACATGACCTATTCAGCAGTATGTTGGCTACACCAAGAACATCTAGATCGACAATATGTCTACATGGTAAAACAACCGAGTCTGAATGCTGTACACATGTACAGATAAAGTTTTTTTTGGACTTGGGGTATGGAAATTATGATTTTTTTTTTCATATTTTGGTAAATAACTTAGCAAGGGAGCATCTGAATGTGCTAAGTAATACCTCATTTTAAAGACAGTATTGATAGTTCCAACATGGTAAAAACTGTGTCTGTATGTTGTACACATGTGCAGATATCAAAGTTTGTTTCGTACTTAGGTTATGGAACTTATGATTTTTTTTTCATATTTTGGTAAATAACTTTGCAAGGGAGCATGTCAGTGTGTAATACCTCATTTTGAAGACAGTGTTGCTCCTTGCAACATGGTAAAAAATTTTGTCTGTGCACTGCACACATGTACAGATATCACAGTTTAGTCTTGTAGAATTATGCAAATTATACATTTCCAATACTTATTATTATGCCCATATCTTTCCACGGGAGCAGGGTGATGACACAGATGATGCATCATTTTGAAGCTGACATTGAGAAGCACAACTTCTACACTGATATGTAGCCTGTCTGTTACAGATGAGATATTATGCTTTATTTATCAATCATGAGAAATATATTAATCATATTTCTGTGAATATCTCTGAAAAGGAGCATCACACAGTAATGGTTAGGTATCATTTTCAAATTAATTACAAATTGTATGGGGCTACATGGTACATGGACCAATATACTGTGCTTTGCTTTTCCAAAAAAGTAAAAAAATATGCACAATATCAGTACTCCTTGCCAAATATTTAATAATGACCGATATGCACTATCAACATTTACACTGTTGGAAAGGTCAGTGTCTGCTGAACAACTTTCGCATTTACATTTTAGTCTAGCTCTTATAGTAAAAGAGTTATGAACATTTGTTTTCTGTATGGTATTAGAAATGGATTTTCTGAAAATGAGCCCAGGCTGCACTGTTGTTCCTATGGTGGAATTAAGCAGGCAGCTTTTTCTGAGCTGCTCCGGAGTGAATGCGTGAATAGCAGCTAAAAAGGCAGTCTTCCAGGAGAGACCTTTTAGATCTACCTTAGCTGCTGGTTCAAAGAGAGAAAGAACCAAAGCTTTTAAAACCAAAGTAAGGTCCCAAGGGGGAGTTGGATCCCTGATTGGGGGGGGGGATTAAAAGGTGCCTCTGAGAAAAACCTTACATAGCTTACAAGAAGCTAGATAAGGAGAGTTTTTCCCATTGTGGAAATGCAAAATGGCTACCAACTGAACCTTCACCAAAGAATAGCAGACACCATTCTGGAACAGGAAAGCCAGGAAAACTAAAATCACAGGAACAGGAGCCATAAAAGGATTGATCTATCAGCTTCTTCTAAGTCCAAATACAGAATTGTTTCCATTTACTCATATATCGTTCTAGTAGATGCTTTGTGAACCGATATCAGACTCTCTCAGACAGGGGATGAAAGCCTGGAATGTCTAGCCATCATTCGCACTGGAGAAACTTTTAGTTATGTACTTACCATAACTTTAGATGTTTGGGATCCATCTTGCCTACATTCTGTACTGATGGGCTCGGAGCCGATCCCTCGGCTCCGACTCGGCATGCTATGCTATAGAGCGAGCCCTCTTATTGGCTGAGCTATTTCTTATCCCAGGATGCACCACCACTAATCCCCCAGATCTTGTTTGTCCGCATTCATGCACACATGCACAACTTGTTTATATAACATAGTTAGATGTTTCAAGATGAAACAGGATTTGGACCTTCTGATATCCTCTGATCTCCAAGGAAGGGGGGAAGGAGGGTGGATTATTGGGAATGTAGGCAAGATGGATCCCAAACATCTAAAGTTATGGTAAGTACATAACTAAAAGATGTTATGTGATCCTATCTCGCCTACATTCTGTACTGATGGGACAGCGTCCCTAGCACCTAAATCCTGGGTGGCTCATTGGAAAACACTCCTGAGCACTGTGGAACCAAATGAAGCTCGTCCTCTAGATGCCACATCCAATTTGTAGTGGGAAATGAAAGTGTGCGGGGAAGACCATGTAGCTGCAGCACAAATGTCACTAATGGCGAGCTTAGAATGAAATGCTATCGAAGTAGCCATAGCCCTTGTAGAATGAGCTTTGACAGAGGTGGTAAGCTCTTTGTTAGAATAAGAATAAGCATGAGTAATACAGTCCCTGATCCATTTGGCAATAGTGACCTTTGTGACAGCTTTGCCCAATTTATTGTCTGCAAAGGATACAAACAACTGATCTGTTTTCCTTGTTTGTTTGGTCCTGTCTAAATAAAAACGCAATTGCCTGTGGACATCTAATGTGTGGAATATGAATTCCGCTTTGTTAGAATATTTCGGAAAAAAGACTGGAAGTTCTAATGATTGTTGTAGGCAGAAACTGGAACAAACTTTAGGGACAAAGGAAGGATTTGGCCTGAGAGATACTCTGTCTTTGTGAAAAACCAAGTACGGGGGTTTTACAGACAAAGCTTGAAGCTCTGAAACTCTTCTGGCAGAAGTAATCGCCACCAGAAAGGCAGTCTTCCACGATAGAAATTTTAGATTACATGTCGCTGCCGGTTCGAAGGGGGAGGAAGTTAAGGCGCGTAACACCACATCGAGATCCCATGGAGGAGCAGGATGAGAAATCGGAGGTCTTAAGAGCGCAGCACCTTTCAAGAAGGTCTTACACAATCTGTTGCTCATTAAAGGTGGGTTTATAGATTCGTGAAAATTGGAAATCGCTGCCAATTGAACCTTGATGGTAGAGACTGAAGAGCCTTGATTGAAAAGAGAAGTTAAAAATTTTAGTACTTCTGATACAGGAATAGTGATGGGATCCAGGCCCCGGAGTTGAGCCCAAATAGCAAATCTTTTCCATTTGCTAGAATACACTTTCTTTGTAGCAGACTTATGGGCCGAAGATAAGATGTGTACAACCTCTGGATCCAATGTATGACTCCTGACTATAGTCGGAAGAGGAGGAGCCAAGCCGTCAATTTTAAGGTGTGTAGGGACTGGTGGAATAGTCCCGACTGATGAACCAAAAGGTCTGGAATCTGATCCAGGAACCATGGACCTTCCAGAGCATATTTCCGAAGATATGGAAACCATACTTGACGAGGCCAGTAAGGAGCAACTAAGATCATTTTGCTCCCCAAGAGAGATGCCTTTTGGATCACCCTGGGAAGGAGAGGAACTGGGGGGAAGGCATAAAGCAAGCCGGTGGGCCAAGGACTGGCTAGTGCGTCCATGGGGCTCTTCCCCGGAGCCGGGGTTAGGGAGAAGAATTTTTTGCACTTCGCATTCAGTGGAGTCGCGAAGAGGTCGCAACACGGAACTCCCCACTTGCTGAAAATCTGACTTGCAACTGTCATGTTCAGAGACCATTCGTGAGGACAGAGGATGGTTCTGCTCAGTCTGTCGGCTATCACATTGGACTTGCCCGGAATATGAGTAACCACTAGAAAGCGTTTGTTCGTGACTGCCCATTCCCAGACTCTCATGGCCTCTCTGCAAAGAGGATAGGATCTGGTCCCTCCCTGTTTGTTCAGGTACCAGACAACTGACATGTTGTCTGAGTGAACGGCAATTACGCCCTGAGGGAGGTAATCGTGAAGGGCTTGAAGGGACAGAACCACCGCCCTCATTTCTAGGATGTTGATATGAAGTAGGGTCTCTTCTGGGTGCCATTTACCTTGGACTGACCTGCCCAGGGAATGCCCCCCCCACCCCATCTGGGAGGTGTCCGTGGTCAAAGTGGCCGCAGGAGGAGGTGGAACAAAGGGTCGTCCCTGATCCAAATTGGAGGGCACTAGCCACCAGCGAAGGTCCCGTTTGCAGGTTTCAGTGATCCATATAAGGTGACTGAGAGGGAGTTCCGAAAAGGACCACTGAGTTGAAAGAAGCCACTGGAGAATTCTCATGTGCAACCTTGCCAAGGGGACTAGAAGAACCGTGGCGGACATGGATCCCAATAGCTGCAGGACCATTTTGGCTGGGGCTTTGGACCTGGGAAGTAAGGCTCGAATTTGAGTCTGTATGGTTTGTATTCTGTCTGTAGGTAGATAGACCCGCATTCGGTTTGAGTCTCTCTCTACCCCCCCTATGAATCTTATGGGTTGAGATGGCAGCAACACAGACTTTGGCCAATTGAAGGTGATTCCAAGGGAATTGCCCAGTGATATAGTGGCTTGAAGGCTCCGCATTAGTAGATGCTTGGAGGTGGCAGTTAGAAGCCAGTCGTCCAGATACGGAAACACCTGGAATCCTAGACTTCTCAGGTGAGCAGTCACGACTGCCAAACACTTGGTGAACACCCTGGGGGCTGTGGTGAGACCAAAGGGCAGCGCGCGGAACTGAAAATGACTGCATCCTAGGCTGAAGCGCAGATGTCTCCTGGACGCTTGATGTACCATGATATGGTAATAAGCGTCCTTGAGATCTATGGAGCACATCCAAACACCTTTCTCCAGCAATGGGAGAATGGTTTGTAGGGTGACCATTCGGAACTTGGACTTTTTGACTGAACGGTTTAGAATGCTGAGGTCCAAAATGGGTCTCAAGTCCCCGGTCTTTTTTGGCACCAAAAAGAATCTTGAGTAAGTCCCTAATCCGATCTGGTCTGCGGGGACCGGTTGGATGACTCCTTTTTGCAGCAGCTTTGAAACTTCTGAGGCTGCAGTTTCCCGTTGACTGGGTGGCGGGTCCGGGAAATTTTTGGACTGAGGTGGAGAGAGAGAGAAAGGGATGGTGTAACCTCCGACGATAATTCGAAGCACCCATCGGTCCTGAGTGATACCTTCCCAGGCTTTTAGGTGCTTCAAAAAACGACCCCCCGACTGGCTCTGGAGCTGCACAGTCGGGCAATCCCTCAGGGACTGTTAAAGGCTGAAGAGCCAAGAAAGGACTCGCGGTCTCCAGTGTTGCAAGGGCCTCTGCCGCCTCTGGGACGGCGTCTTCCGGAAGAATTTCCCCCTCCCCTGCCTCTGGAAGGGGGGTCATCCTGCTGAGAGGGGTAAGGCTTCTGAGATCTACGGAACCACATTTTCCCTCCTCTTTTAGCCTTGGGGTAAGGCCGAAAGGGAGTGGAAAATCATGCCCCTACGGCAGTCAGAGTCTTACCCTCCTGTTCGCAGCGGGTCAGTGTGTCCTTTACCTTGGGTCCAAACAGGGAGGACCCATCAAAGGGGGCGTCGGCAAAGGAAGACTTAAAGGCCTCCGCGAAATGACACAGGCGGAGCCAGGCTGGTCTCCATAGAGCAATGCCTGTACCCGCCGCTCTACTCGCCCCTTCGGCCGCATAAGAAATGAGCCTCATGGACGAGTTTGAAATGGACGACAATGTAGCCAGCTGAGAGCCAACCGTCTGGGCCAGCTCCTCAGGCAGGTTACCCAAGAGGGTATCGGAAAGTTCTTTAATCAGATCCCTCTGAAATCTAGTAAAGTGCGTAAGGTAGTTCAAGGACCTTAATGTAAAGGCCGCTGAACTTAGGGTGCGCTTTCCGTACCGATCCATGCTCCTAGACTCCTTATTAGGAGGATGGACGGACGTCGAAGCCTCTGCTACATCTTGCTGGGTAGCAGATGCCACCACCAAAGCATCTACAGCCACACCTTTAGTTAGAAACTCTTTTTCAGGGGGTGCCGAGAGGAACTTATTAGGACGAGCAGGCACCGGTTCCACAGAGTCTGGGTGTTCCCATGCCCTTCGACAGATCAAATCCAAGAGCTCGTCGAAGGGCGGAGACACCCAGGAGGCGGAGGGCTGAGCCCCGAAGGCCATAAGGAACACCGACTCATCAGCAGAAGGGGGTTTGGTCTGCCAGCCGCCTCGTAGTTTGAGGGCTTCCAGGATGTCTGCAAAGGAGACATCATCCGAGGACGACTTAGGGGACCCTTCTGCATCATTGAGATCAGTGTCTGATGTAAGAGACTCATCAGGGGAGTCAACGTGCTTCCTCTTGCACAATCTTTTCCTGGGGGGTTCTTCTGAAGAAGCTTCAGAAGGACCTCCAGGAGGGGGAGAAACCCCAGTGGGGGTAACCTCAGGCCCCGGGGCTCCGCTGTCTCAGGACAGGGGGACTGCCAAAGACCCAGTCTCGGTATGCAGGGAAGGAGCTGGGGAGACCATGGAGGTAGCCAAAGATGATTTGGCTAACGCACTCCTCATAGCCCTGAAGGCGGGACCACCAGAATCCTGGGAGGGTCCCACCTCCGTGGCCACGACGGTAGACGGCACTCCCGCAGCCAACGCACTGAGAGGGAGACTTGGGACCGAAAACATCAATCCCGAAGCATCCCCCCCGGGACCGATGGAAGAAGTCCGCGTACCGAACTCCAACCCAAGAGCTGGAGTTGGAGTAAGGGTCAGGCCCGACCCTAAAACCTCCACCGGTTCCACCAGCACCGGCTCCAACGGTGCCGAGGCTGTTGGAGGAGGAACTATAGTGGCAAGGTGGACCATCGGCTCCGAAGCCGAATGGGCTGGAGCCGAAACTAACTTTTGGAACACCGGAGACTGGAAGAGTCTTAGGAGCACCCTGTCGATGTCCGAATCAGACATTTTGGATGATCTGGACGATACCGATCAGGTCCGAACCGATTTCTCCATCGGCTCCAAAGGACTAGGGGACCGGCTCCGAATGGATTCTACAATTATCGGCTCCGAGGGAGATCTCAAGGCAATTTCCCTCGGTGCCGATGAAGACTTCGGCTCCGAAGGGGAAGAGTCTGAGCCGGCAACCCTCATCGGCTCCAATATCAGTGGAGCCGATGAAGGTGACCCGCCTCTCGATGTCCCAGTCCTCGGCTTTAAAACCAGAGGGGTCGAGACTGGAGGCATCGACGCAGACCACTCCGCCCTTGGCTCCGAAGTCCGTGGAGCCGATGGAGAAGTCTGCCTAGGTTTTTTGGCAGTCGGTTCCGACTGACTGGTTGGAGCTAACGCTTTCTTCTTTTTTGAAGGAGAGGGAGAAGAAGATAAAGCCTCCTCGAAGGACGGCTTAATTAACCCCTTAAGGATTAATTTGTTTTTCCTCTCCTGGAGGACCCTTGATGAGAAGGCGTGACACACGCTACATGATTCTTGTAGGTGCTTGGCGCCTAAACAATAAACGCACGAGGAGTGGTCGTCCGTTATGGACATCTTATAACCACACCTCGTGCATTTTTTAAACCCGGAGGGTCTATGCTCTTTGGACATGTTCTAAAGAGATAAAACACACCTATCTAAAGATAACAGCAAACTAGCAGTTTAAATTCAAAATAAAGTTGTTTTTTTTTTTATAACACAACAAAACAGTTGTACAAAAATACACAGAAGAGAGAGTCAAGACCCTCTAACTTAAACGGGTACTTGACCCACAAATAAACGCTAGAATAGCAAACAAAAAACAAATAGCAAAGGGGAAGGCCCCTCTAACTAAAAACAGGAAACCTTGCCTTCACGAAAAGACAAATTTCTCAACAAATTCACCAAATTCACACACGTATCACAATAATAGCTGTTAAAACAGCTTTTGGATTCAAAACCAACAAATTCCTGACAGGAAAAGCCTAAATAAATTAGTACTTAGCCCAGCCAAGTTGAGACCACGTCTTAGCTTGTAAGTGGCAAACGAGATCTGGGGGATTAGTGGTGGTGCATCCTGGGATAAGAAATAGCTCAGCCAATAAGAGGCCTCGCTCTATAGCATAGCGTGCCGAGTCGGAGCCGAGGGATCGGCTCCGAGCCCATCAGTACAGAATGTAGGCGAGATAGAATCACATAACATCCATGCATTCAATTTTAACCCTTGAAGATTCTAATGCTCTGAGGGATGGGACAACACATCTGCAACTGGTTCCAGAGTCCATGGAGGACAAAGTAGTTGAGACCAGAGGAAGGTGAACCAAACCTGGTGAGGCCAGAAAAGAGACAATAAAGATTACTTTCCTCTTCAGCTGATAAGCTTTCTGAATGAATTTGGGAATCAGGAGTAAGGAGAGTAATGCATAAAGTAGACTGGAAGGCCAAGCATGGACTAGAGCACCAATCAGGGGCTGTCCCTGAGGAGGGATCAAGGCAAAGAACTTGCTGCATTTGTTGTTGAGTGGAGAGGCAAAGAGACTGCAGCAAGGCTGACACCACTTGAGGAAGATCATATTTGCCACTGACTGGTTCAGAGACTACTCGTGAGCCATCAGTACAGCTCTGCAGTGCCTGTCCATTGGAATGCTGGACTCACCCGGAATGTGAGTTGCAACTATAAAGTGGTTGGTAGAGATCGCCCATTGCTATATTCTTATTGCTTCTTGACACAGCAGGTAAGATCTGGTTCCCCCTTGCTTGTTGATGTATCATACTGTAGACAATGTCCATTTGAATTGCAATGGTCCCTGAAGGAAGAAAGCTGTGTAGTGCTTGCAACTCCAAAAGAACCGCCTTCATCTCCAGGACACTGATATGCAAATTGGTCTCTTAAGATGTCCACGTGCCTTAGACCGTTCATCCCCAAAAATGCCCCCCCCCCCCCAACTGGGAGCATCATGGCATTTGGTGAAGGAAGAACAAAGGGACAACCTTGGTTGACTTCTGAAGAATGAAGCCACCAGAGAAGAGAATCTTTGCATACCTGTGACAGTTTTATAGGTTGAGTCAGAGAATGTTGATGTAATGACCACTGAACTGAGAACGTCCACTGTAGAATTCACATACGTAAGCATGCTGTAGGTAGCAGTGTTATTGTGGTAGCCACAGGCCTTAACAGCCTTCGTACTAATTTCGGTGGATGGGATGCTAGGATCTGGGAGACTTGAAGTCTCAGATTCAACACTGGAGGTAGAAAAGCCATAGTTTTGGTTGTGTCCAAATGGGTTCCAATAAAGTCCATCAGCTGAACAGGACAGAGCTGCAATTTGTTTGCGTTGACCATTATGCCAAGAGTGGGAGGCAGTTGTTACAGGTAATCCCTGGCTTGAATGAGTAGATGCATGGTTGAAGCTGTTAGGAGCCAATCAAGATAAGGAAACACATGGCATCCCTGTGGTATGAGTTGAGCCGCCACTGCTGCCATGCATTTGGTCAACACCCTGGGGGCTGTGATGAGACCAAATGGAAGCACTCTGAATTGGTAATGACTGGCTCTCACCCTGAAATGAAGATACTGTCTGGAGCATCTTTTCATTTTGATATGGTAATACGCATCCTTCAGGTCTATTGAGCACATCCAGTCATCCATCTTCAAAAGAGGTAGGATGGATTGGATTTTGACCATCCTAAATTTTGAGTTCTTCACTAGTTTTTCAGAGATGTTAGATCCAAAACTGGCCTCAGGTTCCCCGTCTGCTTTGGAACTAAAAAGAACCTCGAGTAGACACCCGATCCGACTTGGTTGGGAGGGACCTCCTAGAGGACTCTTTCTGGAGCAGCTTTGTAATTTCTAATGGTGCTGCCTCCCTCTGATTGAGTGGCACATCTGGGAGGCAAGTCTGTGGCTGGAGAAAATTAAAAGGGGAATGGAGTATCCTCTGGATATGACCCTTTGCACCCATCATTTGTTTGTGATGGTTATCCAGGCTTCTGGGTGCAAAGATAAGCAGCTCCCTGACTGCTGCCAGAGAAGGGCAGTCGGCAACCCTTCAGGAGTGCTGAAAAGGCTCTGTCCAAGGAGGAATCCCGAGGCCCTTGATTCTATGGACCTCCTCTGCCCCTGGGGCGATGTTTACCTTTGTAACCATTTCCCCCCGCCTCTGGGGAAAGGTCTCTCTGAGATTCCTGAAAAGGACCTTGAGATTTCCTGAAACACCGTTTATTTTTCCTCCATGATGATTCCTGGAGAAGGATCTTTGTGGAGTAGAAAATGGTTTCAGATGGCAGACAAGTTCTTTCCAGCTTTCTCATTGCAGGAGGGTGTCATGCACTGTTGGGCCAGAGACAAACAATCAAAGTGTGCATTAACTCATTTCCTCCAGTACAACTCTTTTGAGTGTCTACCTTTCACTCCTAGTGGGTGTGGCCTGAGCCTTTAAAAATTAAGTTATCACCTTACAATTCTAAAAAAATACTCATTGACAGAGGTCAGATATCATTACAATTGTGTTTGCCATCATGTATGCTTCAAGATAAAATATTCTGAAACCTTGTATGTAGCATGATTTTGGAATTATGAATACAATATGGACAAGTAATATTTGACGCCTAGAGGATCAGTAGGAGGTAACTGTATATGCACATGGAGGCGTCATTTGGATGTAATGAGTTAACAAATGATGCCTTGATAGGTTCTGCAAAGTCACACAGCCGCATCCAAGCATGGTGCCTAATAGCAATGCCAGAACCAGCGACCCTAAAGGTGCCTTTGTCTCGTGGGCAATCAGTCTTATGGATCAATTCATATCGACTGTAGAGTGGCCATTCTGGAGGAAAAAGTCTTGTGTTCCTCTTCAGACATGGACTCTGGGACCGAGCTAGAGTTTTCTTTGATCAAGTCTCTCTGTAGCCTGGCAAAATGGGATAAGTAGTTCAGCGCTCATAAAGCAAACGTGGACTAAGCATAAACCCTCTTGTCAATCCTGTCCAAAGCCCAGGACTCCCTGATAGGGGGATGGACAGTGGCGCTTTCCTGAGCTAGCTCCTTTTTGGTGGCTACACAACAACCATGGCATCTATGGGGATATCCCTTGGTCCAGTGTGATTTGTCTAGGGGGCACTTAGTATCTTATCAGCCTGCTAGGGTATGGGCTCTACGATGTCCGGATCCTTCCATGCCCTGGTGGAAACTAACTCAATTTCACAAAAAAGGAGGAGAGCCGGTGGTGAAGTAGATGAGCACAAACCAAAGTAGCTACAAGCAAGAAACATGCTGCTCCACACCGTCAAAACTTTTATTAAAACAGACAGAGCTTTCAGATAAAATATCCTTCTTCAGTATCTTTACATACAGCAAGCATAAAACCAGCATTTTTAATTACAATATAATTATATCACATGACACAGCACACCTATCAATGACATCAATTAATAAAGCAATAATAATCTTTTTCCTTAAAGGACAATCCATCATACAAGAGAAAGGGATGAGTAGGAGCTAAGTGAAAGAATAGCTTGGTTAGTTTTTAGTTCAGTCTAGAACAGAACTAAAAAGGAATAAGCTGCAGAGCATATAAAATATTGCATAGTAACTATAAGACATATTAATATGGCTGCATGCCATTGTGGCTCTTTCTACATACGACAAAAAATCTTGCACTTTTAATTTGGGAGGCAAGTAGACAAGAATTAAGTGTAAAAAATAACACCTAGAATTATATACAAGGAAATCTATATAATTTCTTCTTCAATTTATTTCAGAAAAATGTATATAACAGCTCAATAAGAGATAAAATTATTATTTTATTCTCTGTTGTTTAGACTTTAGAACAGGTTTAATTGTGACCTGTTTATTAAGACCTGGATATCTATCAGCTTCTAGATGCACTTATTCATTCATATTCTTTCATATTTATATTATTAACTAAATCTCCACATCTAATACTTGGGTGTACGATATGGATAACTCTGATGTAAGCCAAAGAATTTGTAAGTAACTTCCTCCGAATTTTGGACTTGTGTTCTATTATTCTATCTTTTAACCTAATGGGGGTTTGCGCCCCTTAAGTGGAAGGTGCTGAAGGAGGAAGCAAGCCCTTCAAAACCAGTTTGTTTTGACAGACTGCTAGCGCATGCAGATTACCCCCCCCCCCAACATATTTCACAAGAGATACGTGCACTGGGCCTAGACAGTAAACCCCCTCCCTGTGGGAATCAGATAAAAGAATATTGTGCCCACAGGAAGTACATTTTTTAAACCCCAAAGGTTTATCGGGCTCCCCCACCATGATAAACCAGGTAGCAGAGAAAGGGGAAGCAAAGGAGAAAGAATAGAAGGGAAAAGATAGACACTATCCAGATGGAAGAAAACTGCGGGAAACTAAGTTATAACTACAAACTACCAAAAGGAAACTTTTTTTTTTGTTTGTTTAATACAAATAAGCTGGAAAGACGGTTGGAGGAGAGGAAGGAACAGTGAAATAAGAAGACCAACTGGCCGATAGCCGACTTACACAAACTCTTATAACAAGACTGGCAGGAGCAACAAAAGCCCAATGCTTCTCAGGTGAGCAGCAAATGAGATCTGGGGTATTCTGGGGGAATGAGGCATTGAGCTTTGAATCTTAAGCTTCAGATCTTAAGCTTGGAAAGTGGCAGAGTTGGATCAGAGGTCGGATCTGAAACCCACAGGTCTAGGAACGAATGGAAATGACATCAGATTTTGTGGTTCTGATTACACAAGACAGCCCCTAGTGTCCAACAGCATACATACATACTGCATTTCTGAGAGAAATACTGAATGTTTTCTCAGAAACCCTCAACACAAACATTCGTCAAAGACAGAAGCCAAATAAACACTGGTAAATTTCTGTAATCATATCCAACCTCTAGACAAAATAAGCATTGTGGGAGATTAGATTCTTATATGGGACCTGCCTACAACAGTCACACTTCCCTCTTTTAGCTGTGCTAACAAATCTTTCAATAACAAATACAAGAAAAAGAAGGCTCCCCAATGAGGCACTTACATGAATAAATGCAGGCGATGATATTTATTTATTTTAACCGGGTTAGTCACATTAGGCTAGTAGCCTCTTCTCAGGGGAGATCTGAAGTAATATTCATACTACTATACGAGAGCAACCATTAACGCAGAAAGCAGGCAGAGCGAGTATCCTCCATTCAGATTAACGGCAAGTAGACAGTTAGAGGATCTTGTGCTCCTATGTCCACTCAGGTACCCTGGGCTTAGGCCAAAAAGCAGATGCACGAGCACTGGGAAGGTTTTTGGCTTTGGTATGACAGCCAGATGTCAGGTCACCATGGTGAGATAACCTCAACAGTACTGGAATACTGCAAGAGAGTGATCCCAGGAAAGATATCACCTGATAACATTAACAGAACAATGATGATCTAGAGGGAAGCAGAGTTAAGAAAACACTGCTATTGTTGGAGAATCTTGATGCAGAGAAAACATCTGATACAGTCATCTGGGATTTTATATGTAGAACAATGGTAACATGTGCATTCCCTAACAGAACAATGTGGTTAATAAGGAGGATATGTGAAGGGTTGGAAGCAATAATTAAGATGAATGGCTGCTCCCTGGCAAGGAGTACTTAAACAACCAGACATGACATCCTCTTTCACCAGTTAGTTGCTTTATATTTAGAACAATTAACAAATAAAATACAGGATTCACCAATCTGCACAGGACATTATTTTGCACTTGATAAAAACACAAAAGAACATTTTGCT
The DNA here is from genome assembly GCF_019279795.1 of Protopterus annectens. Lineage (NCBI taxonomy): Eukaryota > Metazoa > Chordata > Ceratodontiformes > Protopteridae > Protopterus > Protopterus annectens. The sequence goes on from NC_056730.1 coordinate 474,411,536, forward strand.
GTTTTGCAGCACTTGGTTTCAGTTTTTTTAGGATACAAAATAAATGAAGATAAAACAAAAGCTGTATCTGTAAACTATTCAACCATGTAGTAATTTGCGCAGCAATAACCATATGTAAAAAGGCGCAATAAAAGTATTTAGATGTATAGATTAAAAACAATTCTGTTAGAACAATTACCAATATATGAGGAGAGCCTAAACAGAAAAAAAACATTAGAGATGGGACAGCCCTTGATTATGGATATGCAAAGCAATACACAAGCAGTGAAAATGTTTTTAGTCCCTTTTGTGTTGTATAGCGGTCAGGCATACTGTTATCAACCAGAAGAAAACGTGCAGATGACATAGAATTAAAATAATTAATTTGGGAGGCAAGTAGACAAGAATTAAGTGTGATAAGTTGATTTTCTCCATTGACTAAGACGGTTTAGGGTTACCCGATTTGGAGGAGACATTTAAAGCTACACAGGCACGGCTCACAGATAACTCAAGCAGAAGATTACAAATCACAGTAGAAAACATGATGATGAAAAAAAAGTAGGAGTTCGAGAAATAGAGAGATACTAGGACTTCAAATGCAAGTCCTCAACAGGAATAGTAACAACCATACAGAATATTATACTGATAAATTAGCTATTTTAAAAACTATGCCAGCACAAGAATGAAGACAAATGCTACTTATAGGGATGCCTGCAAGCAGCAGTAAAGAAAACTGGCAACAGAAGCCTGGAATTTAATAACAGAAATTAGCAAAGGAACAAAGGTAATGGAAGCAAGAAACTCGTGAAGGAAAGATCAAAGACTGAGATGAGACTAAGTAGGGCTTTGGACTGCAGGTTAGAGACTGCCTTTCCAAGTAGGGATTCCTAACAGAATATAGATAAAGAGAAAGGGATGAGTAGGAGCTAAGTGAAAGAATAGCTTGGTTAGTTTTTAGTTCAGTCTAGAACAGAACTAAAAAGGAATAAGCTGCAGAGCATATAAAATATTGCATAGTAACTATAAGACATATTAATATGGCTGCATGCCATTGTGGCTCTTTCTACATACGACAAAAAATCTTGCACTTTTAAACACGGCTTTTATGACACCTTAGCAATACAAGATGTAAAAAAGATCAGAGTACTTTGTTTAAGCATCTGATTACCTTTCTGCCTTTTATGCTTTTATAAGTATTGATAGGATTGTGGGTAGCATTGCCTTGGAATGTAAACATAAAATTTTAGACTACAAGGAGAGAAATTGGATTACCACCTGTGGGATTTATTTCCACTGTGTTTGAATGAAAAATTTTAATACACCTTGCGTCATAAAATGCACTTTTTGTCATATATGACAATTTTTATTTAAATAAAAACATTTTTATATGATTAATATTTGACCACAAGGTGGCACTATTGGGCTAGTTACTATTTTGGGACATGGACTCATTATTATTATTATTAAAGTATGTCAGTGATAGATTCAAAGGCATTTTATATTAACTTTCTCACAATTAAAATATGCATAACTGATTTACATATAAATAGTGTGTATATTTTGCATTTATTGACTTGTGCAAAAAAAAAAAAGTTATGTACTCACCATAACATTCCATCTGTATTGTCGATTTTTTTCATCTCAACTCATAGATGGATTATGAATCCATCCCTAGGATCTGACTCTGCCATTACCAAGCTCGTGGCAATGAAAGAAGCTCTTGGACACTCATTTTACCCACAATGCATCTCTCTCTCTCTCTTTGCTCTCAGATCTTGTTTGCCATAACACACACTGGCAATAAACCTAGGAATTGAGAATAGAGTAAAGAGTGACAGATGATTGAAGATGCCAGCTCTGCTGAGACAATGATCAAAACACCTGTCCTGACTGTATAAACCGCTCATTCAAGTAGGGCCGGAGGGAGGGAATTTGAGGAGAGAACAACAAAGATGAAACGTTATGGTGAGTACATAACTTCTTTATCTGATATTGTCAACTTTTTTTTATCTCATCCTCACAGATAGGACAGAGTCCCCAGCTTCCTATATCCTGGGCGTCTCAAGGGAGAATGTTCCTCAGAACCATTGAACCAAAGGAGGCCCTTCCCTGGGAGACCAAGTCCAACTTATAGTGGGAGATAAAAGGTATGATGGTTAGATCATGTAACCACTGCAGAAATGTCATCTATGGAAGCGCTGGTTTGAAAAACAGCCGATGAGACCATAGCCCTAGTGGAGTGAGCTCAAATGGGCTTGGGAAGATTAATACCTTTTGAGGTGCAAACGAAGGAAATGCAATTGGAAAGCCATCTTGATAAGTTAACCCTGGAGACTGATGAGCCCCTCTTAGGGCCAGCAAAAGCAATAAATAATTGGTTTGTCTTGTGAAACTCTTTGGCTCTATGTAGGTAGAATCGCAACTGACTTTGTACATCTAACAAGTGTAGAACATATTCACTCTTGTTGCTAAAGTTAGGAAAGACAGGCAAGCAAATAGTTTGGCTGATATTACTTTGAGATACAACTCTGGGAAGAAAGGACGGGTTGGTACGCAATGAAAGACTGTCTTAGTGAAAAACTAGATAAGGAGAATGCGAGCATAAGTCTTGGATGTCTGAAATTCTCCTTGTTGATGCGATTGCTACTAGAAAGGCAGTTTTCCAGGTGGCTGTATGTTCAAAGGGTGATTGCACAATATAATGCAGTACAAAATTGAGGTCCCATGGGGGAGAAGGATCTCTGTGAGGTGGTTTTAACAAAAGTCCCTTTTAAGAAGGTTTTGCAAAGTTTGTGGGAAATTAAGGGCATATTACCCTCTCCAACTTGGAAAACTGAAATAGCCAATAACTGAACTTTGACTGTGGAGGCAGATGCTCCGCCATTAAAAAGGTGAGCCAGAAAATCCAAGATATAGTGAACAGGGACTGTAAGAGGATCTACATTATGCTGTTCAGCCCAAATTACAAATCTCTTCCATTTACTTTTGTACAGCTTTTGGGTAGACAATTTATAAGAAAGGAATAGAATATGTTTGACTGGCAAGGAGAGCATAGGTTATCTGGCATTTAATGGAACTGGAGAAACCAAGCAGTCAGCTTGTGATTGTGGAGGTCGGGATGAAATCATTCCTGCTGGGTGTGACAGCAGCTCTGGAAAGATTTCTGGAATCTAGGGCTTCTTGTGAAGATGAGGCCAGAGAAAAGGAAACCAAATGTGACGAGGCCAGAATGGGGCAATGACAGTTACTAATCTCTTCAACCTGCTTGCTTTCTGAATGAACTTGGAGATTAGCGGAAGTAGGGAGAAGGCATAAAGTAGACCAGGGGGCCAATCGTGAGTGAGAGCATCCCTCAGGGACAACTCCTTTGGGGGGAAATCAGGGGAAAGTAGCTGCTGCATTTGTTGTTTAGGGGAAAGGCAAAAAAGGTCACAGCAAGGCTGGCCCCATCTGTGGAAAATGTCCTCCGCTACCTTTGTATTGAGGGACCATTTGTGACTCACAAGAATGGACCTATTCAATCGGTCTGCTATCACGTTGGATTTCCCTGGAATGTGCATTGCTATGAGAAAAAGATTGGAGGAGATCATCCACTGCCACACTCTGAGAGCCCCTCAACACAGAGTGTAAAGACCTGGTTCCCCCATGCTTGTTTATATAATAGACTACTGATATATTGTCTGACTGAATTGCAACTGTTCCCAGAGGAAGAGAAACCTGAAATGCTTGCAACTCAAGGAGCACAGCTCTCATCTCCAGGACATCGATATTCAAAGCTGGCCTCATCTGCAGACGAGGTTCCTTGGACCGCCCTGGCGAGATAATGCCCCACCCCTATCTGGGAGGCATCCATGGTTACAGTGACCTGCAGTTGGGTGAGAACAAATGGTTGGCCTTGTAACAATTAGTCTGAGTGCATCCACCATAATTTTATTTATTTCCAGTTTGATGGCCGGGGAAGTCCACTGGGCCAAGCAGAGCCCATTTTCAGTGGAGGCCCAGGGAGAAAAGCTCCAAAAGCAGTTAACATAATATAAGTATGACGTATACAGTATACAAAAGCATAAATATACAATTTAAAATACAAATACAAAATCAGGGAGTATACATTTAAAGAACACATGTTAAAATAAAGATGAAGTCAAAAGTAATACAGATAATATAATTAAAAGTACAAGACAGAGTTTATACAAGTTTAGTGTTAGTTCTAACAATAATGTTAGTGATCAGAGGTGATGATACGCAATACTGACGGGAGGTTTGAAAGAGACAACAGTGTAATTTACGTGGGAAGGGAGCACGAACAGTCCCAGTTTGAGGTAAGATAAGAACAGAGGACAGATTTGAAATTAGAGTGGTTGTGAGTACAACGGAGGGGGGGGGGGGATTCCATCGTTTAGCTAAGGAGTGCAATAGAAGTAATTGGCCAGGAGGGTGAAGGAGTTTATAGATTTTAATGAGGTTTTGGTTTTCAGATCTAAGAGTACGACTGAGGAGGTGAGAGGGGCAGATGGAGGGTTGGAATATGAGTTTGTGAGCAGTGGCGAGTTGTATGAATTTCAGGTCAATGGGAAGCTCAAGCCAGTTTAGGGAGTGGAGGGGATGACAGTGATGGGTTGAGTATTTGGACCCTGTAGCTAATTTACAGACTTTGTAATAGCAGGCTTCCAGTTTGTTTTTAGCTAAGTTGGAGAAAAGTAAAGGGGCACCATACATAAGAGAGGGGAACAGGTAAGGCTACAGTACATCTGGTAGAAGCGGTTAGACAGCGATTTTGTCTATACAGCAGACCTAGTTTTTGATGATTATTTTTTTATTTATTTATTTTTTTATTATTTTGGTTGTGGATATCGAATTTTAAATGTTCATCAATGGTGACTTCTAGTAGTTTGGTGTGAGGTACAATATCGATTAAAGTAAAAAGCCATAACAACACTCTAAAGGAGCTTTTGTCTATGGTGAAATTTCTCGAGAGAGAGAATATCATGACTTTTGTTTTGTTAGCATTGAGAGCGAGATGGTTGTTTAGCATCCAAGTTTCGATACTGGAGAAGGCTATTTGGGTTTTTTGAAGGAGTTCAGAGGGAGAGTTTACTGCACAGATTATTGTGGAATCATCAGCATACTGAATCAGTGTAGCATTATCTATGTATTTGTGAAAGTTGTTATTGTAAATATTGAAAAGTAAGGGGCCGAGAATAGAGCCTTGAAGGATGCCAGAGGGATTGTTGAGAAAGGATGAAGTGGAATTTTTCCATTTAACAGCTGGTTGTCTACTGGAGAGAGAGCTTGTGAACCATGCTGAGGAGGAAGGAGAGAAACTGAGGGGGAGGATAGTTGAGATAATAGTAGATGATGTGAAACAGTGTCAAAAGCTTTGGAGAGATCTAAGTAAATGGTGGATACGATTTTCCCAGAGACACGAGCATGGTTAATGGTATCAAGGAAGGACAGAAGAGCAGTGGTAGTGCTGTGGCCAGGTCTGAAACCATATTGTGTTGGGTTAAGATAACGGTTGTGTGTTAGGTATGGCAAGAGTTGGTGATGAATGCACTTTGAGGATTTTAGAAAGAGGTGAGAGAATAGCTATAGGATGGAAGTTAGTAGTGTCTGTGTTATTGCCACCTTTGTGGAGAGGGGTAACAAAAGGCTTTGTTCCAGAGTGAGGGGACATAGGCTTCTTGGATGGACCTATTGATAATAGAAATGGGAAGGGCAATGTTGTCTGCAGCTACCTTAAGGAAGGATGGAGGCAGATTATCAGGAGCATAGGAGCAATGCTTTAGTTTAAGGAGGAGTTTTTATGCTGCTGGTGGGGAGAGGTTTAAGACTGAAAGGTGGGGTGTTAGAGCGAAAAGTAGTGGATGGGGGACTATGAGAGGGAGAAAAAATTTTTGAAAGTTTGAGGTTAGTTTGGCTATGCAATCAATAAAAAAAAAGTGTTGAAATTAGATGCAATTTCATGTCTGTGGAGTTTGGGTTAGAGCATAGATTGTCTTTTCTACCAGGGTTTAGAAGGGAGGAAATGCAATTCCAGAACTTTTTGGAGTTAGAATTCTGTTCTGATTGGAGTTTGGAGTAACAAGTCTTACGGTCTTTAGTTATTAGTTTCTTCACTGAGTTGCAGAATTGTCTGAATTCGATTAGACAGATTAACTTAGTTTTTTGGTATTACTTCCAACATTTATCTGAGGGGCATTAGTTTTCTGGTTTCTTTAGATAGCCAGGGAATGTTTTTGGCTTTTATTCTTTTTATTCTCAGAGGGGCTAAGCTGTTTAGTAAGTCTAGGAACATTTTGTTGAAGTAATTATTTGCACTTTTCAGAGGCCGAGTCTTTGAGGGGTGCTAATTCATTTTTTTCATTCAGTTGGAAAACGTCTGTGGATTGAAGTTGGTGAGATTACAGTTTGAATGCATTGATATTGCATTTGGACAAAGGAGGCACATTGGAGGGCATAGGCTGGTAGGTGGTCGCTAAGGGGATCAGATAATTCCATTGTCTGAAATTAGATTGGGATGAGTTGCTAAAATGCAATCTAGTGTAGTGCCAGAGGAGCTGTCTTTACTGGATCTGGTACGGTAGTTTATTAGCTGGGAGAAGTTAAAGAGATTAACTGTTTGGCTTGGAGATTGTGAGGAGATGGTGGCCCAGTTAATGTTTGCATAGCCAAGGATGAGAGTTTCCTTTATGATGTTAGAAGAGAACCATGAGAGAATGTCTTCAAGGATGAGGATGTTATCACTGGGGGGGGGGAGGGGGTGTACATGGCAGCTATACATAAATATTTATGTTGATGATTTTTAGGAAGGCTGTGGATAGTTCAGCAGGAGATAATTTAGGAATGGGGTTAGTGTATGGAATTCCTGTTAGAGGACAGGAATAAATTATGGCTACCCCTCCTCCTTTCTTATTAGGTCTGTCATTCCGTATGACTTGGTAGTCAGGGGGAAGAATTTCAGTATTTGATATCAGATTTCTGAGAGAGTTACTATGTAGGGATGGCTATGTGACAGCCAGGCATGTAAGTTGGGTATTTTATTAAAAATGCTTTGGGTATTGATTGCAGCTAGGTGGATGGTTTTGGGGGAGGATGACTGGTGATGTAGAGAAGCAGATGTTAGTGGACACAGTGGGACCAGGATTATGATGGATGTCACCAGAAATAGAGAGAGACAGAGAGAGAGAGACAATGTAAAAGATGGGTGATCAGGTTCAGAGGGGAGGGTAGGTTAGGAGTGTAGTGTAGGAAAGGTCTATTGCCTGTGAAGTGAAGTGGGTCAGCAGAAAGAGGTACTGGAGAGAGTTTAAATTTATAAAAGAGAGTTGTATTTAGAAGGTATAGCTCATGGGATATGGAGAAGAAGGAATGAGGGGTGACTGTTTGAAAGGAAGAAGTTATATGTAGTGGTAAAGAGTGTGAGGAGCCAGGGAGGATAGTAGGGTATAGAGGGGGCAAAGGAAGAATATGAGGAAGGCTGAAGTGAGAAAACAGGTGTGGAGATGGAGCATTATGTATTTTGAGAGGTGTGTAGAGGTAAATTTGAGATGGGGTGGTAGAGATTAATGGGTTGAGGTAGGAGTGTAGGGAGTGGGAATTGTGAGAGAGTTGGGGAGAAAAGTTGGAGAGCAGGACGTAAGAGGGTGGGGGAGGGATACTTGTAGTGATTATTGGAGGTGGGGAGTCTAGTGTGAAACCAGAAATGCAAGCAGTGGAAAACTATCACTGAACACCTCAGAGGGGGTGAGTAATAATACAAACTATCTGTAAAGTGAAGGAGAGATGAGAAAGCAAGGTTTATTAAGGTTGGGAGTGTCTAGCTTATTAGTAGCCAGTTTGTGCACAGATTAGAGTAGGGAGATACATTAGCAATGAAGGGGAATCTATAAAGATACAAATAAACAGGTGGAGCTCAAGTGATACAAAACTAAGGTAAGCAGCACTGAAAAGCACTGCTTGAGGGTTATTTTTAATCACAGAAAATAGGAAGGATCTGAATTAAGTGTATACTGTCTAGTGGACAGTTAGGATTACTGCACTAGCTGGGGGGGGGGGGGACACAAGGCTCAAACAGTCAATATTATTACCACGCTGAGAACTACTAAGTTACACTGCTAATATTAAAGCTGAACTATCATAACACATACATTTAAAATGCCTGGGTGGACTGACCCTGCTCTTTAGGGTCAAAGGGTACGTCTTTGTTTTAGTTTTGCAGTACTGATTCCTTCTTGGACTATATGGGTGGGGAGGTAACTGCAGACTGCAGAGTTGACCTGAGTGTGCAGCAAGTAGAATTCAACTGTTGAAGGGCACTTGTGTCCTGAAGGCAGACTAGTACTTTAAAAGGAGGGATCTCTTGCATGCGTTGGTTATCAGAATCTGGTGGGACCTGGACTGATGAAGATTCAACTACTGGTCAGCCAGAAGCCACTGAGGAACTCTTATGTGGAATCTGACTAACAGGACTAGTACTATAGCTGCAGCCATAGACTCCAATGCTTGAAAAATGTGATATGCGGCCACCTTTCGATTCTGAAGCAACCTGTTTATTGTTTGATCATCAAACTCTTGACGGTGGAAGTCTGGCAATCATCTGTGTAGTGTCTAAAACCACTCCAATAAATTCCAAGGTCTGTATTGGTTCCAGATGTGACTTTTGGTAGTTTGAGATACCCAACTGTGCTCAAAGCTGAAGAATAGAGTCCCACGCATTTTAACATTAGATGCCCGGTAAAGGCAGAGATGAGCCAATTGTCCAAATAAGGAAATTCCTGGATCCTTGTCTCAGGTGAGCCGCAACCATTGCCATACATTTGGGGAACACCCTGGGGGCTGTGGTGAGACCAAAAAGCAGGGCTCTGAATTGGAAATGACTAGCTCCCAACTGGGAGTGTAGATATCTTCTGGAGCACCAGTCCATTTTTACATGGTAATATGCGTCCTGAAGATCTACTGAGCAAATCCAATCGTCCTTTTCCAAAAGGGACTGAAGCGTGACCATTTGGAACTTGCTGCATCAAACTGACTTGTTTAGCTTGCTGAGATCCAGAATCTGTCTCCAGTCCCCTGTCTTCTTTGGAGCTAAAAAGAACCTTGAGTAAGTTCCGAATCCGCTCTGGTCTGTGGGGACCTCTTGGATGACTTTTTTTTTTTTAGTAGTTTTTGAACCTGAAAAACTGCTTGCTCCTTTTGACTGGGTGAAATGTCTGATTCTGTTGAAAAGGTGAGGGGGGGTTGATTGAAGGTAATGTGATAGCCTCTGGATATAAATCCTCTACACCCACAAATCAGAAGTTATGGTTTGCCAGGCTCTGCAGTGCAGGGATGGTCAACCCCAAATTGCTTCCAGAGGTGGGCAATCGGGCCGCCTGAAAAAGGGTTCCCGGGAGCCCTGGTTCTGTGGGCCTCCTTTGCAGCAAGGGTGGCATCTTCCATTATTATTATTACCCCCTCTGCCCCTGGGGGAAAAAAATCTCCAGGTGTGTCCTGGTATGAACTCAGATTTTTTTGAACCACATCTTCCTGATTCCTCTCTAACCTTTACAGCAGAGTCTCTGTGGGGGTGGAAAACATATGCCCATGGCAGACAGTTTTACCTTCCTTTTCACACCTGGAAAGGATATCTCACTTTGTCCAAAAAGAGAAGAACCATCAAACGGGAGGGGGGTGGGGGGCTTGACAAAGGAAGACTTTATAGTCAACATAGGCACATCCAGGCATGCCTCCTCATAGTGATACCCAAGCCCGCCGCCCTACTCATTCCTTCAGCCATGTGAGCAATAAACCTCAGAGAAGAGTTAGCTATAGAATGTAGGGTAGCTAGCTGTGAAGATACCTTTTGTTGCACCCCCTCAGCTACTGCTCCTTCCAGAGTATCTGTGAGCTTCTTAATCAGATCACTCTGTAACCTTTAAAATGGGATAGTTCAGTGATCACAAGGCAAATGTTGAAGAGAAAACATGCTTCCCGCACTTATCCATCATCCTGGAATTGTTATTAGGAGGATGGATAGCACAACTCTCCTCAGAGAGTTCCTTTTTGTCACTGCTGACCATGGCATCTATTGCAACACCCTTAGTTCAGAAGGCTTTATCTGACTGAGCTGCAATTATTTGGTTTGGTCTCCAGGGAATAGGTTCTATGGAATCTGGGGTCTCCCACACCTGCTGAGAGATCAAATCTATAAGCTCATCAGTGGGTGGAGTAACCCAGGAGGAAGATGGGCAAGAACCAAAGCTGCCAGGTACACTGACTCCTCAGCAGAAAGATTACTGAACTGCCAGCCCCTTCTCTGTTTCAGCATTTCTAGAATCTCCCCAAAAGGACACGTTTTCAGGAAGTGACAGTGGGGACCTCTTCTGCTTCATCGAGATCATTGTCTTCAGTGACTCCTCAGTGGAAGCCAGATGCTTCCTTTTACGAAGTCTCTTCCAATGAACCTCCTCAGTGGGATACTCTGAGAAGGTGTCAGAACAGACAGGCTGGGTATCCTGGAGCTTGAGGTCTCGTTGTCCTAGTGGAGTGTTGTGGTAGGAAGAAGTACACAGGGCATCCAGACAGGACAGACTATCCATAGTGTGAGGTACCCTTTTAGTTGTGGTGGCAGCTATCACCCTCTCCAAGGCCCCAAAGGCCAACTGCTCCTGGGTGAAAGAGGACTCTGGACCAGAAAAGACACGCTTGCGAGACAAAGCTTCTTCAAGCACGGAGACAGCTCACTCTGGGTAGAAGCTGGAACTGAGCTCACCTGCGCAGAGGCCAGAGATGCACAGACTGCTCAGACAACCTGGGAGTTGAATGCTCTGAAGGACTGCAAGGGTCACTATAACTCCAGGAGCACTCTAGTTCTAACAAAACAGAAGAACTCAGAGCCAACACTGGATCTGAAGAAGATGTTCTCAGATCTGGCCTAAAGTGCACCCAGTGCAGTGGATCCGAGGGCTCCGAAACTCTGGAGCAGAGTGGGTAGAGGCCAAGGGTGATTTAGTTATACCCTGCACCCAGAAAATCTTCTGCACCAAGCGCTCCACGTCGTCATCAGTAAGGCTCCTAGCAGAATGAGAAGAAGAGCCAGAGGGGAATCTCTGCCTGGAAAAAAAGGATGGTACTCTGAAAGGTACAGGGTCAAAGTTTGGAGAGTACCTGGTCCGAGGAAGAGAGAGTACACGCTTAAAAGCACTCTTCTTTTGTATACAATACCAACAGATCTGGCAAATCTTTATCAGATGACTCTAGAGCCAAAGATATTGGATCCGATCCATCAGGAGTCAATGCCGATGGCCCTGACCGGTCTTTATCAGCATGTTTAGGAATCTTTGTCTTCAGTACGATGACTCCGACAGAGCGGAAGAAGGCCTTTACTTTCCCTTACCAGCCGATCTACAGCTTAACTCCAGAAGCAGAAGTGGCCTCTTCAAAAGAGGAGGGAAGCATCCCCTTTCAAGATTAGTTTGTTTCTTCTTTTAACCAACACACGATGGTTGAAAGAATGACAGAGTAGTTCTCCTGCAGATGAAGAGGACCTACGCAATACAAACATAGGTCATGTGAATCACTGAGAGGGATTTTATGCTCACATTTGGAGCATTTTTTGAAACCAGCAGGCTTATGTTTTTTCGACATGATATGAAGATAAAGAAGGTTCAAGATAGAAGAAAGTTTTTTTTTTTGTTTTGAAAGAAAAAGCTAGATGAAGCAGGAAACTATTAACAATAGTAGCTAAGATGCCTAAAAAGATAAGGCAGAAACTACTAATAGTAGTAGTTAAGACTACCAAAAAATGGTAAAGGAGAGGGGGAAACCGTACCGACAAGAAAAATGGTTATGGAGGGGTGAGAGAGAGACAAATAAGGAACCTAATAAAAAAAGGTTACCAAACGAAAAAAGGAAAGTTTCTAAGGAGAGAAAGAGGTCAACAAAAAGGCACTAAAGGTTGGGAAAGAGCAGAGAAAAAGGCAATAATTAAAGAAAGACCTGATGAGACAACAGCTCTAAGAACCATGTCTTTCGAGAAGTGACAAACGAGAGTTCAGGGAGAGATGCACTGTGGTAAGGGGAGTGTCCAAGAACTTCTTTGGTTGCCACAAGCTTAGTAACAGCCACGTCAGATCCAAAGATTGGATCTGTAACACCATCTGTGAGGATGAGAAAAAAAATTGATGATATCGGGTGTCACTCTCCTACTTTGGACACAACAGAAGAGTCTTTGTTGGTTCTGTTCAAGCAACTTTATTTTATACAAACACATCATGATAGAAGTTTACTGACTAACTGAAGAAGCTTGTATACAAACTAACTGCTGTAATCATACATGCTTACTCTCTGGCTGCACTCTCAAAATGGCACAAGGAATGGTACAAGTTTAACATTTATACGTGTATGCTCAGTCTTCAACGTGCTTCTTAAAGATATAGCACATAGCTTATGCTCTCTGATGTACATCCTCCCTCTTGAAAAAGAGAGCATGCAATGTTATAAAACTCTTTTGGCATGCAGATATCACAGACAATTATTAGTTGTGCATTTATGCAAAATATAATATATATACACAGTTAAGTCCATGTTGCTACATATTTCACACTGGGCTTAGATACTCGTCCATAACGTGCAACATAAAATTGGAAATTGGGCTTAACTATTGGAACCGCCTTTGAAAAATGTTCAATCTCTGATTTACTTGGAAAATCTTCAGGAATGGAATCAGAGGTAGAAATACCCTTTGGGATAAAAACAACATTTGGTTCACAGAGTCTAAGTCGCTATAACAATGCTGTGACGATGATTCTTATACAGGTATCATGCTTATGGTTTTGCCTGTCACTGTATACCTTCCAAATCTATAAGGTAGGATCTTGGCTCATGGCATTTGACAATAACTTGTTCTATATGGTTGAAACATTTTTCTGTTTGAATTAAAGTAGTTTCTCTTTCCCTTACTGGAGAAAAGTTTGCTTGACTTGTCATACGATGACTTCTGCATAGAACAATTAACAGTTGAGACTTGATGGTCTTATTCTTGGATTTAGTAGACTGGTAGTAATGGGTAGTGTTGTTCTTGTTTGCCTGGAAAGAAGTTGTTGAGCTGGAGATCAGAGATCATCATCATGTGGTACATTCCTAAGGTTAAGGGGATTTAAAAAAATACCTGAATTATCGCGTGTTGACCTATCAAGTAGTTTCGCACTCCACACAGTTTGCTCAGCTAAGCGATTCAACTGAGGATACTCATGACTGTTGGTAATGTGTAGAAAGCCTCATTCTCTTGCAAATTTCTGAAACACCTGACTAGCAAATGGAGTACCACTGTGAGAAATAACTTTGTGCAGACTACCATGAACTGAGAAACAATGTTTCAGCTTATAAATAACAGTAGTGGATATTGGATTAGGTAGTAGAGCAATCTCAAACCAATTTGAATGAGAGTCTACCAATACCAAGTGGTATTGATTGTTCCACTTGAAGTTATCAGTGGCTACTGTTGACCAAGGTAGTTCAGGAACTGGATGTACCTGAAGCGGTTCTCTTTATAAGTGAAATCTAAGAACTACTGCATACTGTAGTTGTACTTTATCAATATATTTTAGTAATGAAGGTCAAAATACTAATTCTCTCTCTCTCTCCTCTTAGTGGATGTGGAAGTGGAACCTGGGGGACCACGATGTAGAATCTGGATGTACTCATGTTGTAGGTGAGCAGGAACAATTTTAGGACCTTTGAAAATAATGCAGTTTTCCATCAACATTTCATCTCTGCAGGAAAAATAGATTTGCTTTGATGACCATCCAACATTAAGGTAGTGATTGAGCTTTTGCAAAATTGTATCAGTCTTATCCATCAACATTTCATCTCTGTAGGGAAAATAGGTTTGCACTTCTGGTGGTACAATAGATTTGCTTTGATGGCCATCCAACATTAAGATAGTGACTGAGCTTTTGCAAAATTGGATCAGTCTTAGTGTAATCTCTCAACTCAACAAGCTAGTGGTAGAAAAATTGTGCACTGCCATCACAAAGTCAAAAGCCTCTGTCGAGCTGTTACGTTCTATTCCTGGGTGATCTGGATCAGCCAGATAAGAGTAGTTTGCCTTTCGTATATTCCATTTTGAAGTTGTACTTTTGCAATTTGAGCATCATTCTCTAATCTTGCTGGAGCTGAATGCATAGGCTTCTTTAGAATAGTAACTAGAGGTTGGTGGTCAGTTTCAATCTGAATCGCTTGACCATAAATATAATCATGAAACTTAGAACATGCAAATACTATTGCCAAAAGTTCTTTCTCAATTTGAGCATACTGCATCTCAGTTTGGGCAAGGGTTCAAGATGCATAGTCTACTGGTCTGCCCTCTTGAAGTATAACTGCACCTACACCAAATTTTGAAGCATCACAGGAAAGAGTAACTGGCTTGTTCACATCATAGTATCTTAATGTACATGGTGTGGCAATTTTCTGCTTGAGCTCTTCAAACACCTTCTGCATCTGCTCTAACCATGGCCATGCAACATTTTTGTGCGTTAGCTCTCAAAGGTGCTGTCAACTCACTGAAGTCTGGTATAAACTTGCCTAAATAGTTGACCATGCCAAGAAACATTGTAAAGCTTGAACATTTTCCGGTGCTGACATCTCAAGAATGGCTGCTTGCTTGGTCGGGTCTGGTCTCAACCAGTACTGGTAAACAAATGACCTACATATGTACCTTCTGGGAGTTTAAATTTGCACTTGAGGATTGAGCTTCAAGTTCACTTCACATGCTCTGTCTAGAACGTTCCTTAGGTTTCTGTCGTACTCTGCTTCACCATTGCCTCCAACCAATAAATCGACTATTATGGCACAAGGATAGCTCAAAAAAAATTGCTCCATGGCATGCTGAAAGACTTCACTTGCAGAATTTGTTCCAAATGGCATCCTTAGAAATCTGTATCTGCCAAACGGAGTACCAAAAGTGGTTAGTAATGAGGATTTGTGATCAAGCATCACTTGCCAAAATGAACTCTCTGCATCCAAGACTGAAAAAAAAGTGGTATTTGGTATTACAGCTGCGACCTCTTCGACTGTGCGCATTTGTATGACATGGCCTTTTCAATGCTTTGTTCAAATATCTTGGGACAATGAATATTCTGATTTCATCTGAGCCTTTTTTGTGAGCTGCTACCATCAATGACACCCATTCATAGTTGGTTCTGTAACTGGACAAATTACACCTTGCTGTACCATTTTGTCAAACTGATCCTTAACTTTATCCTGAATAGCTATCAGAACTCTTCTTGCTGGTCTGACTGTTGGAGTGACCTTTGGGTCTAACTTCATGGAATACACTACTTGAAGTTTGCCCAACCTGTCCTCAAAAACAGCATACCTGAGAAAATGGCTTCAGAAAAATTAGAAGTAGGAGATGCACTGATGTGATGAACTTCTTTGGCAAAAGAAAGCAGACTCATTCTCAAACTATCTTTGAACTGGTCTTCTGACTACATAGAACAACAAGTTGTAAGAGTTCTTGGCCAAATAACATGAAAGCATCATGCAGCCTTTGGTTTGAATCTCTTCAACTCCATAAGCAACAAGTTTCGCACTACTGGCCACACTGAGTTGCTCATTGGTTCTCACTGTAGCAAATGTGTCTGCTGATATAACATTACACTTTGAACCTGTATCTACTTTAAACATTGTGGATTGACCATTGAATGAGACAGTACAGTACACTTCACTCTTTGCCAATAAATTCACTGCATCCAGCACTACCAGGTTATACCTCATACCATGCTTTTCGGCCCCAAAACTTGGACCGAACCACAAAAGGAGGGGGAGTATCGATATTCATCAAAGATACCCACACCTCCAGGTTGGTGGCAAAGCACGAAGCATCAGGGACTGTCCATGTGCAACTAACAGTGGGTAAAACTGCCTTCCAGTTTATAGCCTGCTACAGACCACCCTCCCAAACCCAGGAACCCCACTCGGCCTTCCTGAGAACACTGGAAAATATGAAGGTCTCTCCAAACACCATTATATTGGGCGACTTCAACTACCCAAACAGACTGGGAGCATTACTCTAGCTCCAACACCCTAGCCCAAAGGTTCCTAGAATTTATAAACTCAAATGCTATGGAACAACTTGTTACCACTCTCACAAGAGGGGAAAACATACTGGACCTGATCATCACCAACATGGGGACTCTATGCTCCAGACCAGAAGTGTATCCCTCACTGGTAAGATCAGACCATAAACTAATCTAACTGGATATTCACATCCCGACCCCACCCCCTGCCCAGAAAACCACAGTGAAAAACTTCTCTAAAGCAAATTTCACACTCCTCAAAACCGAGGTAGAATCCTTCAAAGCCCCCGGGCCTGTGGAAAATACGGCCCAGACTGCAGAATCCTTTATAAACGCATTCGATGAACACCTTCAGGAATGCATGGATCATGCGATCCCAAATAAAACTAAGACCCAATCCTCCAAAGTCAGACGTCCTGTCTGGTGGACCCCAGCCATAAACAAACTATACAATAGAAGGAGCAAGCTACTAAATGATAGAGCAAAATCCCAAAAAGGGAAGGCATCACTGATCAGCATTAGCAAAAAACTACGGGCACTCATAAAATTGTCTAAGGCCAGCTTCGAGAGAAAAATTGCACAGGACACTAAGGATAATCACAAGGCTTTCTTTAGTTATGTTAGGAACCTGGGTGTAATTCCCAGATATGCTCAGAATTAGTCCAAAATGACAAAAAATACACTGAACCCACAGACACTGCCAACATCCTAGCTGACAGGTTCAGCGCAAACTTCACCCCCGTCCCCACCAAAAGGGCAAATATCTAGCGCAGCAGAGTGCTGCCCCCCTGACATCTGAGATGCTCAGGTAAGAGCCGCCCTCTCCAAAGCAAAAAACACAGCATCAATGGGACCAAACGGTGTCCCAGGCAGCGTCCTACATGAACTCCAAGAAGAGCTAAACCCAAACATAAAACTACTGTTCAATCTCAGCCTTACTACAGGATATGTGCCCAAAGAGTGGCGTACAGCAACAGTGGTCTCTCCATAAAGATGGTGCCTCAACGGATCCTGGAAACTATCGCCCCGTAAGCCTGACTAGCTTGGTCTGCAAAGCTATGGAAAGGATCATCATGGACCTCATAAATAAAGATATTGGGAACCTACAGATACTGGATCCTACCCAGTTCGGCTTTGTTAAGGGCAGATCCTGCCTCTTAAACTTGGTTGATTTCTTTGAAACAGTCACCAAGGCCATTGACGAGGGGAAGGTGGTCCACACAGCCTACCTGGACCTCGCAAAAGCCTTCGATACAATACCCCACTAGGGCATTATAGATAAGCTCACCAGCTTAAATATAAACCCCTATGTCACTAGATGGATTGCAAACTGGCTCAAGGACAGAACCCACATGATTAGAATTGCTGGAGCCATGTCAGACTCCAAACCAGTTACAAGTGGTGTCCCACAAGGCTCAGTCCTGGGACCTCTCTTGTTCGGTATATATTTCTTGGAGGTACAGGCCAACATGGAAGGACTGTGGCTGACCAAGTTTGTAGATGACTGCAAACTAGGCGCCATAATCGACTCTCCAGCCGACACAAGCATCCTCCAAAAAGGGCCTCATAGAAACAGACAACTGGTGCCAGAGCCATGGCCTCAAGTTAAATGCCAAAAAGTGTATAGTCATCCCCTTTGGCAAAACAGTGCCACAAATTACCACATAGGTGGTAATCCATTAAGTACAGAAGAAGTAATTAGGGACCTGGGGACCCAAGTTGATAGCAATCTCTCATTTGACAACCACGTGGCCAAAGTGGTTAGAAAAACATTTTATATAGCCCACCTAAACATGAAGAGATTCACATCTAGATCAGGGGAGGTCATCGTGTCTCTTTACTCGTCCCTCGTCAGGCCCATAATGAAGTATAATGCCCCTTTTGGGATGTACCTTACCAGACACCTGCAGCAACTGTAAAGACCCCAAAAGTACCTCATCAAGAGGATCAAAGGGCTCAAACAGATGCCATATGCTGCTCGGTTAAAGAAACTCCAGCTCTACTCAGTGGCATTCCGCTTGTTCAGAGGCGATCTGTGCCTGACGTATAAAGCCATGTCCAACCCAGAATTAATGGACATGCTGCACCTCAGAAAATCCAAATCCCATTGAGCTACACGCTCGAGAGACTTGAACCTCAGCAATGAAATAAATAGGACATGCTTGAGGGACAGATTCATAACCCAGAGGCTCCCTTCACTCTGGAATAAAATCCCAGTCCAGGTTAGGCAGAGTCCCTCATTGATTCCCTTCAAGAGGAATCTTGATGAGTGGATGGGAGATCATAGGTTTACCCCGGGTATCACTTCTGTGTCACTGTTAGACAGAGGCACAGTATACTAACCTCGAAAAAGGGCATAGCAAAATAAATTTAAAATGGGTGGCGAAAGCCAAACACATTCTGGCTAGGCTTATAAATGCCCTAGGGCAGATAGCCTAGTATGAACCTATGAACCTATCAGCGCTTTCATCAATTACTGATACACCATCCACATAGAAAGTTGGCTGCTGCATCTCTACTTGATCAACCTGCTTTTTTGTGTGACCTTTCTTTACAATTGTGCAAGGTTTACCAGATTTGCAAACTTTCTGGAAATGGTTCCATTTGTTACATTGCTGACCAAATGCTAAACATTTCTCTCTTTTAGACTCATGATTTGCACCACAACTGCGACAGGCAACAAAGCTGGACTTGGGTTTTGCGGATTCATGCTTGTACTGTCCTGAGGGGCATGTTCCTTTAACTGAACTTGTCTTAGAATTTACTGGAAAACTACGTAGTTTTCTTGATAAGCCAGCAGGAGTTGTGGCTGCCATGTGCTCAGTAGCCTGTTTCGGTTTGCCATGTGCTGCATGCTGTCTACATTTGTTCTGGAGCCTGTTGAAACCATGCTCCGGTCACTTGCCAGCATAGTTTTGCGTTTTTCTGTCTTCATGGATTTGGAAAATCTCTGTTGCTTTACTCAATGTTAAATCACCATCACGAAGCAAGATCGTTCTCACAGCAGCACTATTAATACCACACGAGCCCGTCCTTTATTAACGCATCTTTTTCACCAAACAGAGATGTTTTAGCCTTGTTTCTCAGATCAGTTGTATAAGCTGCAAATGTTTCCCCAGGTTTCTTATCTCTCATGTAAACCAAATGCCTCTCTCCAGTGTAATATTTGTCTGGGGGTAACACATTTCCCTGAACTTATGCTTCAAACACTCGGGGTCTTCTCTCGACTCAGTCTGAAGAACAATACGATGGTTTTCACCTTCTTCATACACTGCTGGTGCATACACAAATGAACACACACTTTCTATGGCCTCTGACACAGCTAAGTTTAGCAAAATAAATGCCTTGGTGCATGCATCTTTACCTGAATAACCTGCTTGTATAAAAATATCATACTCTTGCGCAAACATTCTCCAATTCTCTGAAATATTCTGATCAAATACAAGAGGTAAGGGCTTCCAAAATCCGTCTGCCGTATTAACAAATACCAGTGAAGAGTTTTGCACATAAGCACAAACACATACATATATGCCAGTGCTTGTAACTTTGCTCAATAGCACAACGAGCCTCTGTACAGCTGAACTTTGCGAAATAACTCTCTTGGGCACTGTAATAGTCTTGAAATTACTGTATTGCATGAAATCACCTCTAATCAGTGTAAGAAATATGTCAAATAACTGCACAATGTAACTGGGCCTTGTAGAATATGTTTCTTAGGGCGCTGTAATACTTTTGAAATTATTGTATTGCTAAAGTCATTTTATCATTTTAAGAAACGTTTCAAATAACTGTACAATGCAAATGAACTGAGCAGGAAAAGCTCAGAGTCCATAACATTTCAAAGTAATGGTACTTTGTGAATAAACAGTACACAACACACTGAAACTTTCCCAAAATGGCGGTACCTTTCTAGGCAGTGCAAGGAGCACACTGTAATGGCGACACTTTGCTTCACAAAACAGTTGCACTTTGCACACAAATGACTCTTCGAAATACATGCACAGTAATAAGCACACACTGTAAGCACTTTTACACATTTTGAGATACCTCGAATAACTTTAGTTATGCACTTGATACAATACAAGGCCATACTGATGCCAAAACACAGCACTTTCCCAAAAACATGCAGTCGCCTTCCTTAATTTACACTTAATGTGCCCCTTTTTGTCCTTATATTCGTTTTGCTCATTTAATCTCTTCTTGCCCATTGTACTTTTCTTGTGCTCGTTTTACTCTAAAAAAAATGCCCGTTTTGCTTTAAACATGTTCGTTTTACTCCTCGCTTTACTTTTCTGTTAATTGTTTCATTAAACACCTTTACTTTAAACATTTCCTTCAGTTAATAAGCATTTTATGCCTCCTGCTTCTTTAATAATGCATTTTGTGCCCTTATAATGCTTGTTTCATCCTTTTTATGAAATAAGTAGCTTGTGCATGTTCTCATTACCTTTGCTTCTTTTCTGGCTCTTTTTCATGCTCTATTCTTTTAGTTTACCTTCACGGTCATCTCTGTACCTCATGGCTCTGAATCTTATTCTGTTCGATCCTGGTTCTGACACCATGTCGCTCTCCTACTTTGGACACAATAGAAGAGTCTTCGTGGGTTCTATTTAACCAGCCTTATTTTATACAAGCACATCAAGATAGAAGTTTACTGACTTTAACTGAAGTAACTTATATACAAACTAACTGTTGTAATCATACATGCTTACCCTCTGGCTGCACTCTCAAAATGGCATGTTTAACATTTATACCTGTGCACACAGTCTTTGATGTGCATCTTAAAGATATAGTACATAGCTCGTCCTCTCTGATCTACACCAGGTAAGTTATTAACTAATTTCTCGCCCCCAATGGTGTTTGCTGAATCATGTGCATTATTTAAATTTTGTATATATACTTGTAGTGCTGTGCTTTTGTTCATGACACTGATAAAGCTGGGAGGCAAAACCTGGGTCTGTTGTGGGTTTTTTCAGAAAGGATGCTTTCAATGATTACATTTTTCTATTTCATTACAGTATTGGCGAACTGGTGATGCATGGTTTCTGTTTTTAACTGTTTTTGTTTTCCTGTGCATCACCTTTTGAATTTCTTGTATTTATTTGGTGTTTGTGATTATTCATAATACATACACACACATTTATATATATATATATATATATATATATATATATATATATATATATATATATATATATATATATATATATATATATATACACACATACATGCACATATACACACACATACACACTTATATATATATATATATATATATATATATGTACACACACAGATTCACTTTATATCCTTGAAATACTGAAATATCAAAATTCAGTATTTCAAAGCTATAAAGTCAAATTTTTAAAACTACGAAAACACAGAACCGCGAAATTCAAAATCTCGCGCACTGGAGCTTTTGAATTTCACGCTTCTAATGCACACACACACACACACATCATCCTCCCCACACAAACACAAGCTCTCTACTACTTAAAAGCAGGGGGGCAATTCCCCCACACCCCCCTACTTATATATTCTAACTCCAGGGCCACACTACACACACACACACCACCACACAAGCTACATTCTGCTCGGTGACACACATCACAGCAAGAATACACATTAACACACCACAGCCCCTCCACAAAACCCTTAACACACACACACACACACTTACCTTAATCTGTAACCACAGTGGAACTTCAGAACTGCGAAATTCAAAACCTCCGGTATTAGAGGTTTATTTAATTCGCGCTTCTGAGCTTTCGCTCTTTTCAGGATTCCACTTTATGGACTCGAAATACTGAATTTAGACATGTCAGTATTTCAAGCTTCTAAAGTGAATCCATATATATATATATATATATATATATATATATATATATATATATATATATATATAGATATAGATATATATATAGATATATATAGATATATATATATAGATATAGATATATATAGATAGATATATATATATATGTATATATATATAGATATAGATATATATATATATATATATATATAGATATAGATATAGATATATATATATATATATATATATATACACACACACATTTCATATATATATATATATATATATGTGTGTATATATATATATATATATATATATATATATATATATATATACATATACATACACACATACACACACACAGACACACATTATATGCATACATGAAATTATACACACATATAGGTTCATAGGTAGGTACTAGGCTATCGGCCCTGGGGCCTGTACAAGCACAGCCAAAAAGGTACCCTGGCTTTTGCCACCCACGAAAAATTATTTTCCTGTGCCATATATAAACACAGTGTCATGGTATGATAGCAAAAAATCAAGGATGGTAGTGTGTGTTATGCAGTAGTTGTCAGAGAGAACTGGAGTTGAACCAGAAGATCATTATCCTCATGGATTAATTCCAGTGTTCATGAATGAATAGTACAACCCCCCCCTCCAAGCCACTGCTGAATATTAATTAAATATACAAGGCAGACCTGGTTACATCTGCTGAGTTATTTGATTTCTGTCAGACTCTGTCATCTGTTGCATTATCCCTTCATTTACCAGTAAAAGCTTATGTAAAACAGAGTCTGCATGATTCAGCTTATTTTGTCATTGGGAAGTTCTTATAAAACAGATTTAAAGGCTCTTATTTCTCCAAGCTACTTTCTGTTACTACAGAATGCAACTTATTAACGCATACCTCATCTTTCCTTTGGGCTGAAGTCTCATATGTATGCAATAATTCTTTAAGATTTTCCATCTGGTTAACCAAGTGACCAACATGTTCAGCATGTTGTTCTCTCATTTTCCTCATTTCTTTTTGGTGTTGTTCGATGACTGTAAGTCTCCATTTGTTGAGTTCAGTGATTACATTAGCCTAAAACAGACAATAAGTTGCATCTTAATTTTGTTACTTTTAAAAATTTCAGTCAAGATAAAGTGATTTTTTTAGCATTTTGATTTTTTTTTACATTAAAATATTCTAATGTAGTCTAACTCCTACTTCCACTGTTTGGATGAAACCTTACATAAATACAGCTGTGTGAAGATATGCACCATTATACTAGGTGTATAACTGACGGGATCACTGTTGCAGTAAATTATAAACAGATTTGACAGTAAACCACTGCAGGTCTTCAATCTTTCAAACATATATTTTCAGGACTTCGGGATACTGAAAGCCAAATGTTTGCAATCTTGTGCCTAATCCTTAGAGTGAGTCTTGCTATAAAGGAAGTACATCATGCATTTCTATCTGCCATTTTTTGGTGTACATGAGTAGGTAAAACAAATAGTCGAGGGGGACTATTGTAACCTTGTACAAACATTCCAGAATTAAGGACTGATCACTGCTGCAGTATCCTTAGCAATATGGGTTATATCCTGCATAGTGTTGACTAAAGAGACAGGTGTGGGAGCCAAGCCCTTCACAGCTTTCATGCCAATTGAAACAGGGAGGCTGAGCCTTGAAAGGACAGTATTAGCAACAACAAAAAAATAAACATCCACACCCTGATGTAAACAACATCAAAAACAAAGGGTTGGAGGGAGAGACCAATTACTACAGCAGGGAACATCTACTGCTATCGTAAGTTAATTTGTACAACTGTACTATGCTCATCACATTGATCACTACTGCTGTAGCCTTAGCATACAGGTAGATTACTTTAGCTTACTACATTTAGGAGGTGAAAAAAGAAGAGTCCAAGATCCCCCTAGAGAATGGTTCTAGAATTCCTGATCTAAACCTAGAGAAGGAATCAAGGTTATAGTGCTTTGTAAAAGTATGTACAGAGGACCCAGCTGCAGCTTCTAGAAAACTTCTAGAATCTAACCCTTTCCAAAAAGCTATAGATGAAACCAAGACATCGATAGAGTGGGTCTTGACCCTACCTGGAATAGTTTCAATATGGTGAGTATAACAAAAGGTAGCAGCCTTTGACAACCATTTGGAAATAGTATGTTTAAACACAGATTGTTCCTTCTTACCTTCAGAAGAAATTAATTGAGCTGGAGATCTCGAGGATATAGTTCTGTCAAGCTAGTACGGAGTTGTGTGTGGACATCCAAGGTATGGTGAGATGGATAGTTTGGCTTAAGGTAAAACTCGGATACCACTTTAGGTATTAAAGGATTAGTTCTCAAAGAAACACCATCTCTGGGGAAAATGTGGTATGGTGATTCAAACCTAAGAGCCTGCAAGTCAGACACCCTTCTTGCAGAGGTCAAAGCAATCAGCAAAACTGCTTTCCACGTTAAGAACCTCAAGTCAGCCAGGTTATGTGGTTCAAATGGAGCAAGTGTTAGCTTCTCTAACATAAAAATAAGATCCCAAGGAGGGGCCACCATTTTTCTTGGAGGCCTCATATACAGAACCCCTTTCAAACACATTTTGACATATGAATGCACTGAAAAAGGGAGCTCCATGGGCAGATGATTCAGAGAGTGTTGAGTGCCTTAATCAGGGCAAATATCTCTTTTATATTTATGTGATTGTTATCTGTCCTTTATGTCCTATACACCTTGCACTTTTATCTCTTCTGAAACTGCTCCTTATGCAAAGGCTGAGGAATCTGTGGTGACTATTTTGGAAGAGGGAAGGAGAAGAGGAGATCCAGACTTAAGGCTATTTGCCGCTTTCACCAAGTAACTTTTCTTCCGACAACCCCTTGCAGTGGGATTTGAAAAGACAAAGGATGTTGGTGCTGGGACCACAGAGACTTCAGATACCACTACATCTTTCTCATGCAAAGTATTTTCAGGGGTATCATGAGAATCATAGATGCCATAAAACCCAAAATGCTGAGGTATTCCCTCACAGTGATTAAAGTCAGAGTGGAAACCATTAGAAACATACATCTATTTTTTTCTTGTAAGAGAAAAGGTCTTTGAACTGTGGTGCCTAGCTGACACTCCAGAAACACAATCCTCTGTGAAGGAGTCAACAAGACATCTGAATGCTCTTTTAGAATCCCAGACTACCTAAAAGGGTGCAAAGAGCTATAACTGGAGCTAGACACTTTACGAATATCCACATTTGAAGTGGATAGCCCAAATGGTAAGGCAGATAAACTGATGATGTGATCCATTCACACAAAAGATTAAGAAACACCTGAAGTCTAGATGAATAGGGATGTGGTGATAAGCATCTTTTAAATCTAATGCCTCCAGGAAGCTTGAATGAGGAAGATGTAACAGGTTGTGAAATTACATCACTTTGAATTTGGGCACGATCACAAACAGGTTTAGGAAAGAAAGATCAAGAACTGATCTCCAAGCATTTTCTTTCTTTGAATAAAAAGCTGTCCCCACTCAGGAAGGAGGACCTGGTTCTATCACAACATAGGACAGCATATGGCTGTAGAGCAGGTGGAAACAAGATAGTCTAGCCTAGTGAATATGAGATTACTCCCCGGAAAGGAGAAATTGTCTCCCATCGCCTTCTGTAACATTAATGAATGATCTTCAGAACACAGTTGTCTGAAATTATGTGTTGCCAGAGAAAACTGGAGATTCAGACTTTCTAGAACGGAAATGGGGCTGGGGGGGGGGGGGTGACAAAGCCTCAAACTGCTATTCTGATTTCTTGGACTGTCCTTATTTATGGGGGTTCCTGTATTTATTATTGAACCCCCCCCCCGCCTTTTCTTTTTAAATGTCTGTTTACCTACATTTTGTCGAGAAGATTATTTTTTTTTTTGCCAAAACTGGATGAAGGATTAGAGAGTCCCTTAGAAATTTTCAAAAAGGAGGGTTGAAAATTCTGTATCAACTTATCCCTTTCATCACACTTTTTGATCACTTCTACAACAGAGTGGCCAAAACCTAAATCTCTGTGCGATGGAGAATTTCAAATCTCATTTTTATCATCTTCATCTGGGAGGTTCTGAGAGCACAGCCAAGAAAACCTCCTCAAAACAGTACTAGTAGCTACAGCCCTGGAATAGGTATCAGCAGAGTCACACACACACACTTGTAAACATTGAGTAGTGAATTAAACAGACATAATCAAATTATTTAAAGCAGGTTTTTCCTCACAAGAAGAAACCGCAAACAAACATTCCTCATACTTTCACAATTATCCAGAACAAACAAACTATGAGACTGACTATTCAAAATTCTGAAAATCACAGTTGCAGAAACATATTCTTTTCCCCATATCTATCTATAATCCTCCCATTCTTATCAGAAAGAGTATGACTGGAACTAAATAAATGTTTGGCAGCAACTAAAGCTATAGATTGAAGAACTTTATCCACCCTATCTGCCTTTTTTAAGAGGCAGATGGCTGATTATCAGCATCATTACAAGCAGTAACACATCTTCCAAAGCTGTCAGAACTGGAGGAAAGGGTAAAGGTTCTGGAAATTCTTCTGAAACAGCTCGTAGTATGTTCTGGGGGGGCTGAAAAACCTCTGTGTTCTCCCATTGAAACCTCTGGCACATTCTGGAAACAGTATCCGAGAAAGAGGATCCCCACAGGGAGAATCAGAAATTGGGCTCTCCTATGCATCTAAATGAGAAATCTGAGGAGAAAACCCTGCATCTGTCCCATCATCTTTATGTCCAGACTGTGATTCACAAATATCTTCAGGAAAGAGGAATCATTTTTTTTGTAACCAGCTACTACTTTATGACAAGGATCAACAGCTTGACTTAAACCCTGAGCCAGACCTAGTACACTACTCCTGTCTAAGGAGGTTTGAAAGTTTGAGCAGGAGTAGATACATGTTTAGTTATCTGTTTCTTTTTGACAGGAAAAATGGGATAATGGCAACAGCAGCTTTTTCAGGGATGGGCATAACATTCAGACAATACAAGGAAGCCCTCCATTTTTCCTCTCCCAAGACAGACAGCACTGGCTCTTCCTTACCCACTGACATGACTCCCAACAGTTACAGGGGGCATGGTTAACTTCCATTCCACTGTGGCTGTGGGTGCGACACCAAATGGATCTAGGCTAAAAGATGAGTGTCTGAGGTACAACTAATTGCCACATTGAGTCAACTCACCTGCTGCTAAGGCAACATGTAAGCCTGCTATGGTGGCAAATGCTGTTGCTTAACTTTTTCTTTTTGCAGCTGGAAAAGGGACTGACCATGGGACCAGTAGTCTACTCCATGGTCAAGCTGAAAATGGTGCCAGTAAAACTACAAGTCCACATTTATTTGACAGAAAAAAAAAAACAAAGAAAGTATTTTCAAATACTATGCCTACCCCTCCAAAGAAAAATAAACAATTTATCCAAAGAAAATGGGTTTTCAGTTAGTTAACACTACTTTTAAACTGACAGAAAAAATTAATGCTCTGCTTAAAATTGCTTTACAGTCTCAAGACAGTCCATTAAAAGACAGCACTTATGACTTTATAAAATAACTTTCCTAAAGAGGAATGTAATAAATCATTGATAAATTTAAGAAAATATAAGTTTTTTTGAACTTACCTGCCCAGCAAAGGAAAACACAAGCAAACTGTCGATCCTCAAAAGCCGCAGAGGAGTGCACTCTTTGGCAGTAGTAAAGCTCTAAAAGGATTTGTGCCCAAACTTGTCAGTCAGCTCAGCTCAAGCTGCTTGACAGTTTGAGTGCATGGAAGGTGCCCTGAAGCTTTGAAAGCTGGCCAGCCATTACATTCTTGGCAGGATATAACCCACATAACTAAGGCTACCGCAGCATTGATCAATATGATGAAGATTGTAAATTTCATGTCAGAAACCCATATGATTAGAAACCAGTAGTCACACTGTGGAAATAGACAAAATATTATGAATCAACAGGGAAATGCACTACTAGGCAAGGTGTAGCTATCATTATTAAAATCACATTTCCTAGTAACACACTGGACTCATGTATGATACTAATAGTAGGTGGTGTTATACATTACATGCTCATTATCACCTTTAACTAAACCTATCCTTTTACTTGATATTTATGCTCTCTATACCGAAAGTACAGTTGTGTACACTTACCATAAATGTAGATGTTCGAGTGCATTCACTGTTGCAGTCATTTTATTTGGGTTATCCCCTGCCAGGGTAGCCCTCGGCCAGCCCGAATACCATAGACTTAGTATTTCTGAGTCGGTTGCTGTAGCTTGAGGACTGATGTCAGGTCGTCAGTGGTATAAAGGAAGGCATCAGGCACCATTACATCAGTTTTTCTTGCCCTAACCTGTCAGGATCTCCCAAAGTAGGAGGCTAGGCTCTGGTGGAAGAACCCCACCAGTGGAAATTAAATACCAAAACCCTTGTAAGGAAAAGGGAACAACAAGGAAAAAAGAAAAAAAAAGAGAAAGGGGGATGGAGGGAGGGAAACCAGGACTGCAACCGTGAATACATTTGAACATCTGCATTTATGGTAAGTGTACAAAACTGTACTATGTTCTTAGTGTTTCAGTGTTGTGTCATCACATTTGGGTAGATTCCCAAAGCTGAGGAAATGGGTGGAGGCAGTCCAGGAAGCTAGGGGGTGGCTAGCAAGCCTTGCAAGAATGCAGAGGCAAACCCTGCCCTGGATTTAGAGAAGAGAGGCAGGTGGTAATTCTTGGTAAAAGTATGAACATATGTACAGGTGGCAGCCTCCAGGATGTCCCTGGTGGGTACTTCTCTGACGAAAGCTGCAGAGGTGGAGGCTGCTCTGGTGGAGTGTGTCCTGACCCCCTTGGGGGGAGGCTTGCCATGCTGTTTGTATCAGAAATGGATGCAGTGTGCTATCCATTTGGAAATTGTTTGCTTGGAGATGGCGCTGCCTTCTGCCCCTTAAGCAAAGCTAACAAGCAATTGAGCAGACTTCCTGAGGGGTTTAGCCCTGTCCAGATAGTATTTGATCGGTCTGTGCACATCGAGAGTGCAGAATCCTTTCCCCCTTGCTTTGGGGGTTAGGAAAGAAGGTGGGTAAATGAATGGATTGGTTGAGAGCCACACTGGACACCACCTTGGAGAGGAAGAATGGATTAGTTCTGAGGGATACCCTGTCTGCATGGAAGATGATAAAGGGTTCCACAGCCATGAGTGCTTGCATCTCAGAGACTCTACTGGCTGAAGTGAAGGCCAGGAGGAAGGCCGTCTTCCAGGAGGGAAATTTTAGCTCTGCAGAAGAAGCTGGTTCGAAGGGGGGCAGGGTGAGCTTTTCCAAGACAAAGTTAAGATCCCAAGCTGGTGTTGGTGCCCTTCTGGGGGGCCTGAAGTTGCTAGCCCCTCTGAGGAACTGTTTAATCAGAGGGTGTGAAAAGAGAGGCTGCTCAGTGGGAAAGTGAGCAGAAATAGCAGAGCCATGAATTTTTATGGAGGAGAATGAAAGATCACTCTGTAGCAGGTCAGCTAAGTAATCCAGGATGAGAGAGATGGAGGGCTGTGACATGTTGGCCTCCTTAGCCTGGATCCAGGTGCAGAACCTTTTCCATTTATCTGCATAAGACTTTCTGGTGCTAGGGTGTCTGGCCTCTCAGATAACATCCAGAACCTGTTTACTGAGGATGACAGATTGGTCAGGGGCTAGGGTATAAACCAAGCTGCCAAACTGAGTGTTTGCAATTGGGGGTGCATGAGTTTCCCTTCCCTCTGGGTTAGGAGGTTTGAAATCTGAGGAAGATTCCATGGAGGCAGCTGGGACAGACTGCGCAGCACAGGGTACCAGTGCTGTTTGGGCCAGTCTGGAGCTATGAGAATGGTCCTTGGTTTTTCCGCCCTTATTTTGAGCAGTACCCTGGGAATGAGAGGTAGGGGAGGAATGGCATACACCGAGAGGATTACCCAGGGGAAGGACAGGGTATCCCCTTTCCAACTCATGCAGTGATGTTCCCTGGCGCAGAATTTGCCAAGCTCGGGAGGCGAACAGGTCGACCTCCGGGGATCCTCATTTCTGAGTTATTAGGAATAAGGTGCTTCTGTTGAGCTGCCATTCATGGGGGTCCAAGAGCTGTCTGCTTAATTGGTCTGCCAGGGAGTTGAGAGAGTCTGGTAGATATTGAGCTAACAGGTGTATTTGCATGGAAGAGGCGGTGAACCAAAGGGTCATGGCCAGTCTGCACAGCGGGTAGGAGTGAGTCACTCCCTGTTTGTTGACATACCACATCACAGTGGTGTGTTGTCTGTCTTGATCAGGGGAACCCCTGAAGAAAGAAGGTGCTCGAGTGGAGAGAAGGCCAGTCCCTTGTTGTGGGACCATGCTGTTGCCCATCAAAGAAATTCCTTCTTCAGGCAAGGAATTATAGGCAGAAGAGTTTCCAGATCCTGAGAGCGTTGACACAAAAGGCTCTTTAGGTACCACTGATGTTTCCTCATATGAAGTCTTGCATATTGAATGAGTATGCAAGAGGCAAAGAACACCAGGGCTTGCAGAATTGTCCTTGCAGAAAGTTGGAGCCTGGTGGCCAGTTAAGAGAAGTAAGCTGATGGGAAAATTTGTTTCTCTGGTGTAAGGCATGTCATCTGGGATGCTGTGTCCAGACTTGCTCCCAGGAAGATTATCCTTTTGGTGGGTACCTGTTTTGGATTTCTTTTCATTGACTGTGTACCCTAGGGAGGTCAGCAGGTCCTTTACAAAGGCCAGGTTTTTGAGCAGCTTTTCCTGGCTGTCTGCCTGAATAAGGTAGTCATCCAAGTAGGGGTAAATTTGAATATTGTTCAAGAAAAAAAAAAAACAGTCAAAGGATAAAGTGCCTCTTGAGAACAACAGATGAAAACGTCATAAAAAGCACAAGGGGCAACACTATAAATAGCGAAGGAGACCATTTAATGAATCTAAACTAAGCACAAAAATAAAAACAAAGTGAGCGCATTCACGTTCAAACAGAACGCTTCTTCAGACTTAACTCCAATGAACAAACCATGCATTTAAATATAGCAAGGCTACTTCAATAAACAATTCACTAGCCAATCAAATATCAGATTCTATTAAATAATTAATGGCATAGTAGCACTCCATTTGCCTTTCAAATTCTTTAAAAGGAACACACCCAATTTGCCTTTCAAATTCTTTAAAAGGAACTATAAAAGAGGTATAAAAGAGGTATAAACGCTTATATAAGTTATATAAAAACATATAAAAAATATATATGAAAAATGTAAAGTATATATAAAAAACATTATGGGAAACCTTCAAATGCTGAAGGAAAACATTATTAGTAAAGAACACATATATTGCACAACTGTGATCACTAGTTAAAAATCTATACAAATGAAATGTCATAAAAATGCCTAGCGCTACTAGATACCAAAAATTCTAGCTATTAAAATGCTTCCTTATGGAACTGAAATGTTTATATATAAAAACCATCCTAACCATAAAAAACAATTACTATAAAGACACTTCCAAATACACACAAAAACAAAAAATGCAAAACAGCACAGAACATATAGCCATAATTTAACTCATAAAACAAAATAGCAAATGAAATTTAGACAGGGAAGCTAATGGATGAAGATCGTTCTGCTAAAAAAGATTTCAACAATCTTCTCATTCAGTTCATGGGCTTTCTCTGCTTGCAATTTCAGAATCCATTTGTTTTCTTGTTTCTCAGTATAGTTCCTGATATTACTCAATTTGATTGTCTTATTTATCAACTCTATTGCAAGAAATTCAAATCTACGAGTTAAATCATTGTTTATAACATGCTTAGCTAGAGCACTTCTATAATCTTCTGTTAATTGCATACAAATGCTCTCTAACATGCTCTCTTAAAAGTCCTATTGGTTTTCCCAATATAAAAATGTGTATTTCTGGCATTTCGCTAAATAAATTAAATCATGTGACTTACAGTCTGCATAGTGATCAAAAGTATAAACATTGCCTGTATCTGGATGTATAAATCTATTATCACTAGCCATATAGGAACACCGGATACAGTTCCTACAGGGAAACCTGCCTTTTCTAACTGAATGGACGTTGCTCTTGTTGTCTTTATCATAACACAAATGTCTTTTCAACAACTTTGTATTTTTGTAGGCGTATCTAGGTCTAGTCCCAATTAGATCTATAATTCTCTCATCTGCAGTCAGTATATGCCAATTCCTCTTTATAATTTCAAGTATCTTATTATTGTTGGTAAAAGGAATAATCAATGTATTGACCTGTGCTGATGGCTGATTGTCCTTTCTTAGATCATTTCCCAATCTATTGTTTCTCCTAAAAAATGGTTTTCCTCTGCCCTCTCTTTTAGTAAGGGTCTTATCAAATAGCTGTATACATTCATCCAATCCATATCCTCTAGCTCTAAACTCCTGTTCCAAAGTTGTTAAAGTTTCATGGAAAACAGTATCTTGATTGGTCAACCTAGATGTCCTCAAGGCCTGATTCTTAACAATACTGCGGTAAATATGGGGAGGATGCATGCTGCTGTGGTGTAATAAATTGTTACTCCTGCAGCTATACATTTCTGTATGCATCTCATTTCCATCCTTGTGTATCAAGACATCTAAGATTTCTATAGTTTCAAGAGACCAGTTGCCTGTAAATAGCAAACAACTAGTAGTACCATTAATGTACTCAAATTCTTTTAACTTTTCTTGAGTGCCTCCCCAAACCAGAAAAATATCATCCACAAAATGCTTATAGTATTTTATGTAGCTTCTGAATTTTAAGTTATCAATAACATATGCTACTCCCAATACACCATCACTAGATTGGCATATGAGTTGGCACAAGGAGTGCCCATCGCCACTCCTTTCGTTTACAAATAATAAAATTCTTTGTATGAAAACACATTATTATTCAAAATTATCTCTAACAACATGGTACATTTCATTATCAAATCTCTGGGCAGCTCCTTTTTGGTAATATCAGGAACTATACTGAGAAACAAGAAAACAAATGGAATCTGAAATTGCAAGCAGACAAAGCCATACCTTCTCAAGTGTACCTCATTTGGGTCATATTAATTAATTAAAAGATCTTCTGTATAAGTAAAACTAGCATATTTTAACCATCCTATGACCTTCCTAGCTGAAGCTGTTAGTAAGCCATTAGTACATGTTCCACATTTTGCCCATTTGTTCCACATTATGAGGGCTAGTGTTCCTCATTTTGGAGATGGAAGGTTGAGAGCTACAGACAAAGCCCATGGACTAAATGAGAAGGTTTCGTTGAAACATTTTTTAGCGGAACGATCCTTCATCCATTAGCTTCCCTGTATAAATTTAATTTGCTATTTTGTTTTAGGAGTTAAATTATGGCTATATGTTCTGTGCCGTTTTGCATTTTTTGTTTTTGTGTGTATTTGGATAAATCTATTAGTGTCTTTATAGTAATTGTTTTTTATGGTTAGGATGGTTTTTATATATAAACATTTCAGTAGCTTTCTATAAGGAAGCATTTTAATAGCTAGAATTTTTGAGATCTAGTAGCACTAGGCATTTTTATGACATTTCATTTGTATAGATTTTTAACTAGTGATCACAGCTGTGCAATATATGTGTTCTTTACTAATAATGTTTTCATTCAGCATTTGAAGGTTTCCTGTAATTTTTTTTATATATACTTTTCATATTTTTCATATTTTTTTATATGTTTTTATACAACTTATATAAGCGTTTATACCTCTTTTATGGTGTCTTTTAAAGAATTTGAAAGGCAAATGGAGTGTTTTACTATGTCCTTAATTATTTAATAGAATCTGATACTTGATTGGCTAGTGAATTGTTTATTGAAGTAGCCTTGGTATATTTAAATGCATGTTTTTTTCATTGGACTTCAGTCTGAAGAAGCATTCTGTTTGAACGTGAAAGTGCTCACTTTGTTTTTATTTTTGTGCTTAGTTTCGATTCATTAAACGGTCTCCTTCGCTATTTGCGGTATTGCCTCTTGTGCTTTTTATGATGTTTTCGTCAGTTTTTCTCTAGAGACACTTTATCCTTTGACTGTTTATTTTTTCTTGAACAATTTCTGTGTTTTACAGAGGGACATGGCAGAAGGGACTGAAGTGAAACTAGCTTATAATCAGAGTTATCCTGTGGATATCGATCCAAATTGTAAAGAAGATATTTTTGTTCTATCGTTTACCTAAAGCAGAGAGCAATCCACTGCTAAAATTAACTAGAACTGACTTGATTAATAACAGTGATGGGACAGTTAATGAGCGTATCACTGTGATGCAAAATGAGGAAAATGGAAAATAAATTGGCGAAACTAAACATACAATAGCAGAGGAAACATATGGAAGCACGCCTAAGTTTATAAGTGGTGCCAAGAGGTTAACGCATCTTGAAAATGCCTACCTTCGGCACCACTTATCCTGATTTTCTTACTAAATGGCAGAAGCTAAACCTTGAGACTAGCTATGGATACACGAGGCTGTTAGTCGAACAGTATATAATCATAGAAGATACTCTGGCCATTGAATTGACACAGCTGAAACAAGAACTTGCTACTCTTTTGCCATTACATGGAGTGAAAAAATTTGTCACTGAAATGAGCACTAATCTAACCTTCCTAAATAAACTTATGCAAAGTAAAAAGAAGACACTATAGAGAGAGACTTTTTGGATTTCCATAAGGGGAATGTATTCTTTTGGCTGAGAGAACCTATGAGGAATGGCGATTCAGCCCAGCCAATCAGTGGTTACGGTTCTACCCACTACTTCTACAGCAATGGAATACGTCAATACCGTACAATGAGGAGAGAACGAAGCAGCAGAGAAAGATGCCAGCTTGCTGACCATTCCTTCTGTTTGCAGTGAAGGACAATCTTCAGTTAGAGACAAAATTACGCACTTTGGTATGTCGGCACTCGATGTGAGAAGGAAAGAGAAACCTGTAGAGGCAGTTCCTTCCACTTCCACCATGTCGTTTTTTTTGCCATTTTCCATTACCAATTTGGATGGAGCAGAAACAGCCATGAACTTGCTACAGCAGAGAATGAAGAAAAGCAAATCTTCAGAAAAGCGCTAGAATTTCAGAAAGAAAATGTTGAAACCAGTGAGTCGGACTTGATTATTAATATTTCTAAACATGTTTTAAGTGAATCTGAGAGGTCCCTTCTGAATAAAGGACTCTCATTTATACCTTCAAGAAGCACTAATGTAACAGATCTGATTGTTAATATCAAACTTTAATTTCAAACAAGCATTTCTAGTAATGTATGGTAATTCTAATAGTGAAATTGTAAATATATTCAGGAAACCTTCTAATTTTATACCTTCAGTGCATCCACTTCTCAAAGCTTGAGAGAGAGCTTGTGAGAAAGATTTAATAGAAACGTTTGAGTCTAGCAATAAGAAAGCTAGACAGGAATTTTATAATTTAAACAGAAATGAGTTTGAGGCATTAAACGTTTTACAGAATAATAATAAAATTACTATAAGGCCTGCTGATAAAGGAGGCACCATAGTAGTATTGGATAGAGATTTTCATGAAATTAAAATGGAAGGGCTACTGGCAGAATCTGACACCTATCGACTTCTAAATAATCAACAACTTAGTAAAGTTATAAAAGATATGCACAGTGAGTTATACGATTTTTTTTTGAGTGGTATTACAGACACAGATTTATATAGATATTTTTAATGGAAACACCAAGCGTTCCGACATTTAGAAGCCTACCTAAAATTCATAAGGGCCTGCTAGACCCCTCCTATGAGACCTATAATCTCGAGTAAGGGATGGCTGACTGAATCAATGTCCATCTATGTAGAGAAACAACTAAGACCAATTGTTGAAGTAACTAACAGTATCATTAGAGATACACAACAATTTCTAGAAACTCTTTCAGATTATGTGAGCTCAGAAGAAAATATCACCAAAATTCTTTTGGTTAGGTTAGATGTAACCTCCTTGTTCACAGCAATTCCCAATGACGTTGGGATTGAGTACGAGGATGTTTTTAATGGAAAAGGAGATGCCCAGAGATTTGATAATGAAATGTACCATGTTGTTAAGAGATAATTTTGAATAATGTCTTTTCACACAAAGAATTTTATTATTTGCAAAAGAAAAGAGTGGCAATGGACACTCCTTGCGCCAACTCATATGCCAATCTAGTGATGGCGTATTGGGAGTATGCATATGTTATTGATAACTTAAAATTCAGAAGCTACATATAATACTATAAGCGTTTTGTGAATTATATTTTTCTGGTTTGGGGAGGCACTGAAGAAAAGTTAAAAGAATTTAGTGAGTACATTAATGGTACAACTAGTTGTTTGCTATTTACAGGCAACTAGTCTCTTGAAACTACAGAATTCTTAGATGTCTTGATACATAAGGAAGGAAATGAGATACATACAAAAATGTATAGGAAGAGCTGCAGGAGGAACAATTTATTACACCGCAGCAGCACGCATCCTCCCCATATTTACCACAATATTAAGAATCAGGCCTTGAAGACATCTATTTTGACCAGTCAAGATACTGTTTTCCATGAAACTTTAACAACTTTGGAACAGGAATTTAGAGCTAGAGGATATGGATTGGATGAATGTATACAGCTAATTGTTAAGACCCTTACTAATAGAGAGGGCAGAGGAAAATTTTTAGGAGAAACAATAGCTTGGGTAATGATCTAAGAAAGGACAATCAGCCATCAGCACAGGTCAATAGATTGATTATTCATTTTACCAACAATAATAAGATAGATGAAATTATAGAGAGGAATTGGAATATATTGACTGCAGATGAGAGAATTATAGATCTAGTTGGAACTAGACCTAGATACTCCTACAAAAATACAAAGTCATTGAAAAGACGTTTGTGTTATGATAAAGACAACAGCAGCACCCATCCAGTTAGAAAAGGCACATTTCCCTGTAGGAACTGTAACCAGTGTTCTTATATGGCTAGTGATAATAGATTTATACATCCACTATGCAGACTGTAAGTCACATGATTTAATTTATTTAGTGAAATTCCAAAAATGCACCTCTTTTTATATTGGGAAAAGCAATAGGACTTTAAGAGAGCGTGTTAGAGAGCATTTGTACACAATTAAAGAAGATGATAGAAGCATGCTATAAACAATGATTTAACTCAAAGATTTGTATGTCTTGCTTAGACAATCAAATTAAATTAATTTTAACTAAATTAAGACAATCAGATTGGGTAATATCAGGAACTATACTGAGAAACAAGAAAACAAATGGATTCTGAAATTGTAAGCAGACAAAGCCCATGGAGACTGAATGAGGTTTTGTTGAAACCTTTTTTAGTGGAACGATCCTTCATCCATTAGCTTCCCTGTCTAAATTTCATTTGCTATTTTGTTTTAGGAGTTAAATTATGGCTATATGTTCTGTGTTGCTTTGCATTTTTTGTTTTTGTGTGTATTTGGATAAAATTATTAGTGTCTTTATAGTAATTTTTTCATAGTTAGGATGTTTTTTATATATAAACATTTCAGTAGCTTTCTAAAAGGAAGCATTTTAATAGCTAGAATTTTTGAGATCTAGTAGCGCTAGGCATTTATGACATTTCATTTGTATAGATTTTTAACGAGTGATTACAGCTGTGTAATATATGTGTTCTTTACTAATAAAGTTTTCATTCAGCATTTGAAGGTTTACGGTAATGTTTTTTATTTAGAAGTTATGTACTCACCATAACGTTCCATCTGAGTAGGTATCTTCATTTGTCTGCAACTTTTGGGATACGGATCCGATCTCGGATCCGAGCCGGCAACTTTTACCACAGCATAGATCCGAGCTCCTAGCTTCTCCCTTTACCCATAATCCCCTGCCAACACTAACTGACCTCAGATCAAGTTTGCCCAATATAAGCAATGTAAATGTGCCCCGGAAGGGGCTAAACCAAGACAGATCCTAAAGGTCAGGGGGAAGGAGGGGGGATGGTTGCAGACAAATGAAGATACCTACTCAGATGGAACGTTATAGTGAGTACATAACTTCTAAATCTGAAGTAGGAACTTCATTTGTCAGCAACCTTTGGGACAGAGTCCCCAGCTACCTGAATCCTGGGTGGCCTTTATGGAAGAACATTCCGGAGCACTGCAGAGCCAAAGGACGCCCTACCTCTGGAGACAACATCCAGTTTGTAATGGCTGATAAAGGTATGAGATGAGGCCCAAGTTACTGCGGAACAAATATCATCTAAGGAGACCCTAGATTTAAAAGCCGCCGAAGCAGCGACGGCCCTAGTAGAATGAGCTCGGACTCCCTGAGGTGCAGGCCTTCCCAAACTCTGATACGCTAAGAGGATACAATTAGCTATCCACCGTGATAGTGTAACTTTAGAAATTGACTTGCCTAAACTTGTTTTGGCAAAGGAGACAAACTGGTCAGACTGCCTATGACCAGCAGTTCGATGAGTATAAAAACGTAATTGTCTGTGCACATCCAAGGAATGCAGTTTATATTCTCCTTTGTTATGGTAATGGGGAAAGAACACAGGAAGATTAATAGATTGATAAATATTAGCTTCCGAAGACACCTTAGGTAGAAAGGATGGATTGATCCTGAGGTAAACTCTATCTGGATGGAAGGATAAATACAGCGGCTTAACACATAGAGCCTGAAGTTCAGAGACCCTTTTAGCTGAAGTAATAGCCACTAAGAAGGCCGTTTTCCAAGAGAGATATTTAAGATCAACCGTGGCCGCCGGCTCGAAAGGGGGGCTAGTCAAGGCTTGAAGAACCAAGGACAAATCCCATGGGAGTACTACCTCCCTGACTGGAGGCCTGAGAAGGAAAGTACCCTTGAGGAAAGCTTTACAAAGCTTAGAAGTCATCAGAGGGCCTGATTCATGCCCTACATGATAATGCGAAATCGCTGCCAGTTGTACCTTGACTGTACAGCAGCTAGCCCCTTGATAAAAAAGGGCAGTTAAGAACTCCAAAACCGACGTGAGAGGCGCCGTGAAAGGATCCAAGTGATGGTGCTCCGCCCAGATGGAGAAACGTTTCCACTTGCTTCGGTAGACTCTTCTGGTGGAAGGTTTATGTGCTGCTACTAGAATGGCTTTGACTGGTGAGGAGATTCCAGGAGTCCTAATCAGGAGTGGAACTGGAGCAACCAAGCAGTCAGCTTGAGGTTGACCAGTTTGGGGGCCGGGAGACCCAGACGGTGGGTAATGAGATCCGGGAGTGGATCCAGAATCCATGGTAGATGAATTAGGTGAGACCACAGGTACAGGAACCATGTTTGACGAGGCCAGAATGGGGCAATGAGGATCATTTTGTTCCCCAGCCGACTGGCTTTCTGTAGGAGTTTCAGCATCATGGGCAAAGGAGGATAAGCGTAAAGGAGACCGGGAAGCCAAGCATGTACTAGAGAGTCTCTCCGGGACTCCCCCTGAGGGGGGATTAGAGTGAAGTAACTGTTGCATTTGGTATTTGAAGGAGAGGCAAAAAGATCACAACAGGGTTGCACCCATAGGGCAAATATTTGTTTCGCTACTAGAGGATTGAGAGACCATTCGTACGGAGTCAGAACTGAACGACTGAGCCTGTCTGCTAGGATGTTGGACCGTCCCGGAATGTGCGTTGCAATAAGAAAGCGGTTGGTGGAAATCGCCCATTCCCACACTCTCATGGCCTCGCGACAAAGGGGATAAGACCTGGTTCCCCCCTGTTTGTTGATGTACCAGACAACTGACATGTTGTCAGTTTGTACTGCAATTGTCCCAATCGGTAGAAGGCTGTGAAGTGCCTCCAACGTCAAAAGCACCGCTCTCATCTCTAGGACATTGACATGCAAAGAGGTCTCTGTGTCGTTCCACGTGCCTTGGACCGTTCTGCCTGAATAGTGACCCCCCCACCCCAGGCGAGAGGTGTCCGTGGTCACTGTGGCGATGGGGGAAGGCATCAAAAATGGTCATCCCATGTGGAGACTCGAGGACCGGAGCCACCACATGAGCAACGTTCTGCAAGCCCTGCTTAGGGGAATAGGATGGAACAGGGGGTTGCGAGACAGGGACCATTGTACTTGGAGGGTCCACTGCAGTACCCTCATATTTAGGCGGGGGGAAGTAGAGGAATAGCTGCCGCCATGGACCCTAGAGCCCTCAGGATCAATTCCGCAGATGGAGCAGGAAGAATGAGAATGGCCTTGACATGCAACCTCAGGTTCTGAAGCCGATCGGGAGTTAAGAAGGCAAGCATTATCCTGGAATCCAATTTCGCCCCTATAAAATCTATCATCTGTGAGGGGACTAGAGAAGATTTGGTCATGTTGATAGTTAACCCTAGACGTGGAGCAAGGTCGAGGAAGTAATCCCTGCCTGAACAGAGCAGATGCCTTGTTGGGGCGATGAGGAGCCAGTCATCCAGGTACGGAAAGACCTGAATTCCCTGAAGCCTCAGGTGGGTCGCTATGACCGCCAAGACTTTGGTGAACACCCTGGGGGCTGAGGTGAGACTGAAGGGAAGGGCCCTGAACTGAAAGTGACTGGCTCCCAGCCGGAAGCGGAGGAACCTCCTGGAGCGTCTGTCCACTAGAATGTGGTAGTACGCATCCTTGAGGTCTACAGAGCACATCCAATCGTTCTCCCGTAATAGGGAGAGAATAGATTGTAAGGTGACCATTCAGAACTTTTCTTTGGGTACTGCCAAGTTCAGGAGAGAGAGAGATCGAGAATGGGTCTCAAGTCCCCCGTCTTTTTTGGCAACAGAAAGAACCTGGAGTAAAACCCCAATCCGAACTGAACTGGGGGGACGGGTTGGATGCTTCTTTTTTGTAAAAGCTGCTGAATTTCGGTAGCAGCTGCCTCCCTCTGATTGGGTGGTACGTCGGGGGAGGCTTCCGATTTTGGGGGTTACAATAAAGGGAATTTGGTAACCTCTGGATATGATGCGAAGCACCCAGCGATCTGTTATGGACTCCCACATTGCTAGGTGCTTTGAAAGATGCCCCCCCCCCCCCGACTGCCTCCAGAGTGGAGCAGCCGGGCAACCCCTCAGGGGTTCTGCGTGGGCCTCTCAGAGAATGGTTCCCTGGACCCAAAGTTTCTGGGACCCCCTCTGCCTCTTGGGCGGCGTCCTCCCTGTCCTCCTCTTCCACGAAAGGACTGGTTGTCTGGAGCAGACTGGGACTGATGCGATTTTTGGAACCACATCTTCTTCTGACCCTTTTGGTTCTTAGAAAAGGACCTCTGGGGAGCAGAGAAGCGGACTCCGACGGCAGACGTCTTCCCGTCTTTCTCGCTCTGGACTAAAGTGTCACAAACGGTTTTGCCAAAAAGTGCAGAACCATCAAAGGGGGCATTCGTGAATAACGCCTTAAAGGGTTCCGAGAAGTTAGTGTCGGAGCCAGGCCTGACGCCTGATTACCAGGCCGGCTCCGCAGGCTCTAGCGGCTCCTTCAGTGGCGCGTGACAAGAGCCGCATAGAGGTGTTAGAAACTGAACGTAGAGTAGACATTCGGGAGGAGTACAGATGCTTGTCTCCTTCCGACATGGACTCTGGGGGGGGTGCAGCGTATTCTTTTATTAGATCCTGCTGCGTCCGGATGACGTGTGCCATATAGTTCAGCGCTCTCATGGAGAAGGTTGCTGAACTAAAGACCCGCTTCCCCAGGCGGTCCATCACTCGAGAGCCTTTACTCGGCGGGTGGACCGCAGAGCTCTCCTGAGCCAGCTCTCTTGGTGGCCGCCGCCACCAACATGGCATCCATTGGGGGGATCTCTGCTCCAGTGGGTTCTTTCAGCGGGGGGACTCAGGATCCTATCTGGGCACTTGGGGACTGGCTACACAGTGTCAGGCTCCTTCCAAGCCCTGGTGGAAATAAGGTCCACCAGGGGGTCGGGGGGGGGGGGACACCCAAGAGGTAGATGGCCCTGCTTCGAACACCTCTAGGAATACGGACTCATCGGAGGAAGCCTTGGGGGCAGACCACCCCCCCAATCCTGAGCATCTCCATGATGTCTCCAAAGGAGACATCCTCAGGGGGTGACCTTGGGGAGCCTTCCCCTTCATCTAGGTCCGTATCTTCGGTAAGGGACTCGGGGGAGTCCATGTGCCTCCTCTTACACTTGGCTTTGTGAGGGACCTCTTCGGGGGGGCTGTCCGAGGAAGACTCACCAGCAATATCACGTTCCGCAGGAACACGCAGAGACGCTGAAGCAGGCTGTCCCGAAGGCCGGGTGATGGGAGCCCGGACCAGCTGAGAGGGAGTGCAGGGAGGAGCCGAAGCCAGGACCGGGGGTCCGGATGCACTCAACAGTGCCCTCTCCACCACCGCGAAAGGCGAGGGGGAGCTACTCTCAATAGGCTCAGACAGTCGGCTCCCACTCGGATCCGAAGCGGGGACCGGATCCGGGGCTGAGACCCTCAGATCCGAAGGACCCGTGTGCTCCGACCAGGACGGAGCCGAAGTCACACAAAGTCCCTCGGATCCAAAGCTCCGCCCACGGCTCCGAGAAGTCGGATCCGACAAACTCGAGGGACCAGTCGGAGCCGAAGTAACTAGTGCTGTCGGCTCCGACACATCCCTGGATCAGACGCGGCTCTGCTCCGAATGCTCCGAACCCGCAAAGCGGGACGGAGAAGTAGCAATTGGGGCAGAAAATGGGGTCAAGCTCCCACCCGGAGGGGGGGGGGGGGGAGGCAAGAGCACTCCCATCTGCAGCTGGGCCTGGATGAACCTCCTCATCATCCGGTCCATGTCTGCATCTGACATACTAAATGTGGACCTCGACGAGGCCGCTGAGGCAGACCTAGAGTGACGCCTCAATGACCTCAACGGGGAAGGGGTTGCCTCCTCCCCAGGTCCCGGTGAAAAACAAGGGGACCGGAGCCGAGGAGGAGGCGATCCAGAAACCCTGGATGGAGAAGCCCACTTGGCGGGCGGGGCCGAGGAAGAGTCCTCGGCCCGCCGCTTATGGTGCTTTTCCTTCCTTTTGGTTTTTCCGGCCTCCCTCTCCGGAGCCAAAACGGGAGGTTGAGTCCCGACGGGAGGAAGGGAGGCAGGAGTGGCTACCAAAGAACCGGAGGCCGGAGCAGAGTCAGAGAGCAAAAGGCCCACCAGAATCAGCTTCGACCTCCGGTCCTTAAGTGCCCTGGGGTTGAACGCTGCACAAATTGTGCATCCCGACGAGAGGTGTTCAACCCCAAGGCACCTAACGCACCAGGTGTGGCCATCCGCCGGTGAAAGCTTATGGTCACACTTGGTACATTTTGAAAAGATGGCTTTAGGGGCCTCCGACAAGTTGAACGGAAAAACACACTCACTAGGCCCCTACACACACCACAAACACACACTATGAACCAGCAAGGGTAGGGAGGAAAAATTTTACAAAAAAAGATATTTAAGAGGGAACCTAAACAAACTTACACAATCACACAAGTACAAAAAAATTCTAAGTTTTTTCTCA
Source organism: Protopterus annectens (assembly GCF_019279795.1). Classification (NCBI taxonomy): domain Eukaryota; kingdom Metazoa; phylum Chordata; order Ceratodontiformes; family Protopteridae; genus Protopterus; species Protopterus annectens. The sequence goes on from NC_056730.1 coordinate 474,454,852, forward strand.
CAAATACTCTGAATTGCCAGGAGCTCGAAATCCAGCTTGTAGGCTTGAAGCGCGGCAAACTAGATCTGGGGTCAGTTAGGGTTGGCAGGGGATTATGGGTAAAGGAAGGAGCTAGGAGCTTGGATCAATGCTGTGGTAAAAGTTGCCGGCTCCGATCCGAGATCGGATCCGTATCCCAAAGGTTGCTGACAAATTAAGTTCCTACTTCAGATATATACTTTTTACATTTTTCATACATTTATATGTTTTATATAACTTATATAAGTGTTTATACCTTTTTTACAGTTCCTTTTAAAGAATTTGAAAGGCAAATGGAGTCTTTTACTAAGTCATTAATTATTTAATAGACTCTGATACTTGATTGGTTAGTGAATTGTTTATTGAAGTAGCCTTGCTATATTTAAATGCATGGTTTGTTCATTTGAGTCAAGTCTGAAGAAGCGTTCTGTTTGAATGTGAAAGCTCTCTGTTTTTATTTTTGTGCTTAGTTTCGATTCATTAAAACGGTCTCCCTTACCATTTGGGGTGTTGCCTCTTGTGCTTTCTATGAAATTTAAATATTTGTCTGCGAAAGGCAATGGCTGGAGCCAGGCATTTTGTGAAAACACTGGGAGGGGTAGATGAGCCAAACAGAAGTGCAGAGAACGTGTTGAGATCCTGCCCTGAAGCGGAGATATTTTCTGCAAGACTCCCTAATAGAAATGTGGAGGTAGGCCTCTTTCAGGTCCAAAATAGCTAGCCAGGCATCCTTGGAGAGCATGGGTAGGAGCTGGAGGGTGAGCATTCTGAATTTTAGGATTAACAGAAAGGTGTTTAAAATGGAAAGATCGAGGATGGTGCACCAGGTGCCCTCTTTTTTGGGCACCAGAAAAAGTCTGGAGTGGAAGCCTTGGCCTATCTGCTCTGCAGGAATGTGCTCTACTGCCCCTAAGGGAAAGGATTTGTTTTTGAGCCTCTGCCCACTGATTTGATGGTAGATCTGAGAACCCTTTTGGGGTTGGAAGGGTGTGGAGGGAGAATCTGTACACCTGAGACATGATGTTCAGAACCCACTGGTCCTTGGTAATGGTGGCCCAGGTGCTTGTGTGAAAAGAGAGTTTTCCTCCTAGGGGTATGTGAGGGTGGGCAGAGGCAAAGTTGGGAAGGGGCAAGTCATTGTGAGTTCTTACCATAAGAGGCTGGCTTAGAACTCCCTGGTTTTGAAGTGGAGGTAGTCCACTGCTTGGATCTCTAGAACCCCTGGGGCTATCGTCTGGGGGTCTGTTTCCATGGGATCTAGGTTGGTTCTGTCTACTCAGTGCAAGAAAGGACCAGTGCTTGGAGGGGAAATGCCTGCTAAACCTAGGAGGCTGGACGTGTAAGACATCTTTAACAGTCTGCACAGATTTTGCTTTTTCTTCCATCTTTTTAAAGACCTCTTCTGCTTTAGTGCCAAACAAGTTATCTTTGTGCAAGGGTGCATCCAAGAATTTTGATTTGACATGGTCTGGCAGAGGTTGTTCCTTAAGCCATGCATGTCGTCTAATGACAGATCCGGTGACTGCTGCTCTGCAAGAAGCTTCAAAGGAGTCAAAACCACAGTGCAAAGTGTGTTTAGTTACTTGACCAGCAGAATGCATTGAGCCCTGTAAATCTTTAGATTCTGCCCATGCAGGAAAGGAGGAACATTTTTGTTTAAGGAGTTCCAAGGCATGTTACTGATACTTAAGCATATGGAACTGACAATTTAGTGCCCTGATAGCAAGAGTAGCTGAGATGTGTACTTTTTTTACCCTATCTGTCCAATGCTCAGGAATTCCTATCCGGGGGGGGGGGGGGGATTCTTAGCTGAGATTGCTTTAATCCCTTTAGGCCCTTGAGTAATGACCTCAGGGTCACCTGTAGGATTTTTAAAAAAAGATATTTGTGTGAGTCAGGGAGTTTGTAGTACCTGTCTAGTTTTCTGGGAGCAGGAGGGAGGGCATATGGAGTCAAGCTGGATTCAAGGAAGATATCATCCACCACATCTAGGACTGGGGGGATGGCTAAGGGCTTGTGTTGTGGAAGGTCCAAGAACTCTCAGAGTCTTTTTAGACTGTGGGTAGTCTTGACTCTCCCATTGGAAATGCTCCCTTAAAGTATGCAGGGTTTCCCCAAAGGAAAAATCCTCTGGGGAGAGGCTGAAGGATTGGATTCCTCTGCATCAGAATCCTCATAAGTGGAGAGTGTCTGCATATCTTTATAGTCAAAACATCGGATTCATCCAAGTCTTGTTCAGACAAAACTACTGGGGAAAGATCTCTTTTCCTTTTTGAGGGAGTGGACTGGCCTCTAATCAGCATGATGAGGTCTTCTGCCATTTTAAGCATTTGAGACTGAGACAAAGGAGCAAGCGCCTGAGAATGGGTAGTCAGTTTCCTGGGTATGGTTCGAACCCTGGGCCTGAGGAACTTTTTCAAAAGACCGGTAGTCGTGAAAGAAGACATCTGTTTATGTTGGAATTTGGTGTTAAGGACTTTCTCGGAAGCCAGTGCCTGCACAGCGGCTCCAGACCCATCCAAAGTAGAGATGACCGCAGGAACCTCAGACGAAGAAGAGTTCTGCGGCATACCGGACTCCAAAAGGGTGTCAGTAGCAGCCTGCAAATTAACTGAAACAGGTATCAGGGGCTGCAAAACCATCTTACTGAGTTCTGGAGAAAGTACAGTTTTGTACCTACCATAAATGTAGATGTTCGAGTGTATACCCTGCTGCAGTCAGCACACTTGCGTTATCCTACCATCAGGCTGTCACGCAGTCGGCCCGAATTCCAAAGTCTTGGTCCGGCGCCGGTTGCTGGCACTTCTTCCCTGACATCAGAGCGCTAGGGGTATATCAGAGGCATCCGACGCCATTTTCTTCAGTTTTTCTTGCCCCAGATGTCAGGTGCCTCTAATAGGTAGGCAAAAAAAAAAAAATATACACACATATATATATATATATATATATATATATATATACATAAATATATATATATATATATATAGAGCTATCTTGAAAAAAGTAAAACAAAACCCTTAGGCACAAGCAAATACACAACAGAGGTAGTATAGAATAGAGATAAGTTCAGCTAGTTTTAGAGGGGAAGGAGGGAGGGCAACCTGAACTGCAGCAGGGTATAAACTCAAACATCTACATTTATGGTAGATACAAAACTGTACTATGTTCATCGTGTTACCCTGCTGCAGTCATCACACTTGGGTAGAATCCCAAAGCTAAGGATGGGCGGAGGAGTCAAACAGGGTTAGAGCGGGCTAGAAGGCCCTGCAAAACTGCAGTGGCGAAGCCAGCTCTAGTCTTAGAGTAAAGTGGTAAGTGATAATGTTTGGTGAAGATGTATACTGAACTCCAAGTTGCAGCTTCCAGAATATCCTTGGTTGGTACCCCCCTGAGGAAGGCTGTAGATGTAGCTGCTGCCCTGGTAGAGTGGGGCCTTATGGTAGCAGGACATGGTTTTCCATGGTGGGTGTAGCAGAAACGTATGCAATGTCCTATCCATTTGGAAATGGTCTGTTTTGAGATAGCCTTTCTTTATGATGCTGTAGCATAGGATACAAGAAGCTGGTCAGATTTTCTGAAAACCTTAGTTTTATCCAAGTAGTAACGTAGCTGTCTGTGAATGTCCAAGGAATGCAGGAGTCCTTCTCCTTTGTTCTGTGGATTTGGAAAGAAGGTGGGTAGATGGATGGTTTGATTTAGGGCCACACTGGATACCACCTTAGGCATAAAGGAGGGGTTAGTTCGTAGAGAAACCCTGTCTTGAAGAAAAATGAGGAAAGGCTCTATTGCCATTAGTGCCTGAAGCTCTGAAACTCTTCTAGCTGAAGTGATTGCTAGCAGCAGGGCAGTCTTCCATGAGATAAACTAAGTCAGCTGAGAAAGCTGGTTCAAAAGGAGGTAGCGTGAGTTTTTCCAGAACAAAATTGAGGTCCCAAGTAGGTGTTGGTGCTCTCCTGGGAGGCCTAATGTTCTTGGCCCTTCAGAGAAACTGCCTTAAGAGTGGATGTAAAAATAAGGGAGGATCCGTGCTGTAGTGAGCAGAAATGGCTGAGGCGTGGATTTTATATTAATAGATGAAAAAGAAAGCCCTTTGTGTAACATCTCAGTTAGATATTGCAGAATCTGAGTGATGTCAGGCTGAAGGGTATTTTGGCCTTTAGCTTGGTTCCAGGCGCAAAACCTTTTCCATTTGTCTGAGTAGGCTTTCCATGGTGCTGGGCCTCCTGGCCTCCAGAATAACTTCCATAACAGCTTGAGAGAGAGGAGCTGGCTGGTTGCCTAGGTGATTTGCCATGCAGCCAAGTTTAAGGTTTTGAGCTGGCTGTGTAGAATCTGATTGTCTTGCTGTGTGAGCAGGTGGGTAATTTGAGGTAGAATCCATGGTGGGCCCTGGGCCATATTCCTTAATAGTGGGTACCAGTGCTGGCATGGCCAGTCTGGAGCAATAAGTATCATTTGGGGTCTCTCCATCCTGACTTTCAGTAGCACCTTTGTGAGAAGGGGTAGTGGAGGAAAGGCATATACTGTTAGCATTTTCCAACTGAATGAGAGTGCGTCCACTTTTCAAGCTTGATGGTGAAAAGTCCTTGTGCAAAACTTTGTTAGCTGATAGTTTTGAGGGCTGGCAAACAGGTCTATGTCTGGGAGCCCCCACTTTTGAGTTATCATTGTGAATACTTGTGGATCCAGTTTCCATTCGTGGGGATCCATGACATTTCTGCTTAGGTCGCCTGCCAATGTGTTCTTTTTTCCTGGCAGGAATTGAGCTTGTAATTGAACTTGGTAAGCCAGTGCTGTGTTCCACAAGGTCATTGCTTGCCTGCATAGAGGGTAGGAGTGTGTGCCCCCTTGTTTGTTTATGTGCCACATTACTGTGGTGTTGTCTGTCCTTATGATAAGCTGTCCTGGATGCAAGAGGTCCTTGAAGGCTGTCAGAGCATTTTGTACAGCTAGCATTTCTTTTTGATTGATGTGCATATTCCTTTGATCTGCTGTCCATAAGCCTTGAACGCACCATCCTGCCATATGTGCCCCCCAGGCATAGTCCGATGCATCTGTTGTCATAGTTTGCCTGGCTGAGGGTAAGGCGAAAGGCTGACCCTTGTTGAGGTGACAAGCCTGTGACCACCATAGAAACTCCTGTTGAAGGCAGGGAATGAGAGATATCATTGTTTCCAAGCTGTGGCTGTGTTGAGTCCATGTGCTTTTTAGGTACCATTGTAATTTCCTCATATGCAGTTTTGCAAATGGTATTAGTAGTATGCAAGATGCCATGAAGCCCAAGACCTGCAGAATTTTTCTTGCAGGGAGTTGGGTCTTTGTTGCCATTGTTCTGAAGTATAGAGTTAATTGTAGTTGTTTGTCTGGCATCAGATAAGCCATCTGAGCCGTTGTACTCAAGCTGGCACCTAGGAATGTCAGTTTGTGAGGGCACTAGTTTTGATTTCTGTTCGTTTACTGTGTACCCTAGGCAACTTAGAAGATGTCTTACAAAAGCCAGGTGTTGTAAGAGAATGTCCTTGCTTTCTGCTTGTATGAGACAGTCGTCCAGGTATGGGTATATTTGAATTCCCCTCTGTCTGCAGTATGCAATTACTGGTGCCAGGCATTTTGTGAAGACCCTGGGCGCAGTAGATAAGCCAAAGGGCAGTGCAGAGAATTGGTAATGGGTTGAACCTGCAATGAAACAGAGGTATCTTCTGCAATTTTGTCTGATAGGGACATGCAGGTATACCTCCTTGAGGTCCAATGTTACCAGCCAAGCTTTCTTGCCCAACATGGGAAGAAGCTGCTGTAGTGTTCGCATCTTGAATTTGGGTACTTGCAAGAAGGTGTTTACAATTGAAAGGTCCAGAATGGGTCTCCAAGCATTGTCCTTTCTGGGGACTAGAAAGAGCCTTGAGTAAAATCCTTGGCCTTGCTCCTGTGTAGGTACCAGTTGGATGGCTCTCATGTCCATGAGAGCTGTAATTTGTTTTTGTGCCTCTGCCCATTGATTTTGTGGCAGGTTTGGCATTCCTTTTATCCTTGGCAAGGTGTGGAAATGGAATCTGTATCCGTGTAAGATAATGTCTAGGACCCATTTGTCCTTTGTGACGATGTGCCAGTTGTCTGCAAAAAGTGTTAATTTTCCTCCCAAGGGAGCTTCTTGGCAGTTTGAGGTTTAAGTCATTGTGTTTGCCTTCTAGTGGTTTGGGACCGGTCTTCTCCTCCCTTCTGTGTTGTAGTGCCCCATTGGCGAGGTTTGTAAGGGATTTGTGCTGGTCCTCTGCCCCTTGGGCGCCTGTATTTACCCCTCTGTGGCCTGTCAGAAGCTGGAAAGGACCAATTTTTTGTTGGCCAATTTCTGCTGAAGCGTGGGGGCTGTACCTGTAAGAAATCTTTGACCATCTGTACAGATTTTGCCTTATCCTCCATTTTCTTTAAAACCTCCTCTGCTTTAACCCCAAATAAAACATCCTGTTGTAAGGGTGCATCCAGTAACTTTGCTTTAACATGATCAGGCAAAGATTGTTCCTTTAACCAAGCATGCCTACATATAACAGACCCAGTAACAGCTGCTCTGGAGGAAGCTTCCAAGGCATCAAAACCACATTGTAAAATATGTTTGCCCACCTGTTCAGCTGCATGCAACAGATCTTGCATTTCCTTGAGTTCAGACTGTTGAGGCTGTGTGCCCATCTTTTGTTTTATTTGAGACATAAGAAATTGCTGGTATTTAAGCATGTGAAATTGACAATTTAGTGCTCTCATAGCTAGAGTAGTTGAGGTGTAAACCTTCTTCCCCCACCTGTCTAGTGCTCTGGGTCCCTTTCCGAAGGTACAGGATTTTTAGCCATAGAAGCCTTAGCCCCTTTGGGACCCTGTGAGATCATCTCTGGATCAGCAGCAGGGCTTTTGTAAAGGAATTTGTGAGAGTCAGGCACTCTACAGTATCTATCTGGTTTGGCTGGAGCAGGAGGCAGAGAATCTGAATTTAAACTAGATTCTAAGAAAACATCATCTACTATGTCCAAAACTGGGGGGATAGCAAGTGGTCTGTGCTGGGGAAGTAAAAGAAACTCCCGGAGCCTTTTCTTTGAGTCAGAGTAGTCCTGACCTTCCCAGTGGAAATGTTCCCTCATGGTGTGTAAGGTTTGCCCAAAGGAGTAGTCTTCAGGGGGAGAAGCTGAGGGAATGGAGTCTTCAGCATCAGAATCTTCATAAGGGGGAAAGAAGTAATCCTGCTCCTCAAAGGAGCCTGAGGAAACAGACACCTGATAAGAGGAGGCATAATCCTCCTCTTGTCTAGGCCTTTTGTCGGGGGGGGGGTGGGAACCCCTGATCAAAGAAATCAAATCTTCAGTCATTTTAAGCATCTGTTTCTTAGGCATAGGGCCTTGACCTGGAGACTGAAGTGTAGGCTTTTTTGGTTTTAGAGGAGTCTTAAGCTTAGCATAAGATTTTATGGTGAGGGTAGTCGGTCTGAAGACACCTTCAGAAACCGAAGGTGTTTCTGCAGCACCGGCTTCCCCTACTGTGGTGTCATCGGTAGAGCCTAAGGAAAAAGGCCGCGTCGGCCTAGAAACCTCTGCTGGGGGATCTGCTGTGGCCTGGGGATCCAATTCAGAGGTAGCCAGGGGCTGCATAGGCACCTCACTAAAAACCGGAGAACCAGCGACCGGCCAGCCAAGGCCTCGGAGTCTGGCTTGGATCTAGGCTGCCTGTCCTTATCCTTGTGTTTTTTATGCATGCCGGTAGTCGGTTGCTCCGCCGGTCCTAGTGTAATTAAATTTTCTACCGAAGTAGTGTCGTGCGAAATCAAAGCGACGCTTTATAGTTCGCTTATTGAACCTAGCACAAAACCAACAACCAGTAACGTCGTGGTCTGGGCCTAGGCAAGGTATACAAAAAGAATGAAAGTCCTTATGAGGTATTTGCTTCCCACAAGAAATGCAATTGTTAACTTTTTCTGACATCGGACTGAGGCAAGAAAAGGTTCCCCAATTGGGTACTTAGCTTTGAAGACTTCAGACCGAAACTCGATTCGAAAATCTCAGGTGTCGGCTGACCGGCACTTGCGAACTGCTTCTGCTTCGGGCACCGCACTGCAAGAAAGACTGAAGAAAATGGCATCGGATGCCTCTGATATAACCCTGGTGCTCTGACGTCAGGGAAGAAGCGACAGCAACCGATGCCAGACCAAGACCTTGGAATTCGGACCGCCTGACGGCAGGATAACCCCAAGTATGGTGACTGCAGCAGGGTAACACGATGACCAGCTTAACAGAAGCCTTGTTGGAAGGTTTGGTCCTGTGCAGTCTGTCTCTGTCTTTACGTTTTTTCGGAAGATCCGCTGTCTGATGGCTTACCGAAGCCATATCAGAATTAAAGGACTGTAAATGGAAATATCTAGCTACAATAAGGGCCCGACAGATAATTCTGACGTTAAACAGAGCACAGAAGTGACGGGGGATGTCATGGACTGGGCCTAGACAAGTGATGCAGTAAGAATGGAAGTCCCGGTTGTGGTACTTGCTTTCCACAGGCTAGACAAATTAACTGACATCGGTTAGTGCGAGATAAAAAGGATCCCCAAAGGGGTTACTTAGCTTTCAAAGACTTGACTTGAATTCGGAAACGAAACTCAGGTAGCAGCCGACTGGCACTTGTGTGAACTGTTTCTGCTTCGGGCTCCATGGCAAGAAAGACTGATGTAATGGCACTGGATGCCTTCCTTTATACCACTGACGACCTGACGCCAGTCCTCAAGCAAAGGCAACCGACGCAGAAATACTAGGTCTATGGTATTTGGGACGGCCAAGGGCTACCCTGGCATAGATAACCCAAATGTGATGACTGCAACAGTGAAAGACGAAGAACATTTAATCGATTTCTTTCCACAAATGTTAAGTTATCTGAATAAATTTAAAAATACATTCTATAATTGCTGGTTGTGACTTAAATGCAAAAAATAGATTCAAGTTGTGATAGCTCTCACCCAGCCAGTCATACCAATCTTTATATATCTCAGTATGCACTTGATATTTAGACACAATTAGACCTAGCAGACCCAATTTGATTAGCTTCCCCACTAACAAATATACCTATTTTTCACACAGACGAATCCTAGTGCATGATCGATTACTTTTTAATTTTCACTATCCTTCTTACACGTTTGATAAATGCATAATTGAATCCAGGACAATCTCAGACCATTTCAAGGCACAACTCACTTTAAGATTTGATATGTGTCCTAACTTAGCATTCAAGAAAAAATAAGTGGAAGCTTAACCCTAAACTTAAACAATCTAGAAGTACTCATCACTCATTAGACCTATGATTGAGTACAATGCCCCATTCGGAATGTATCTGACCCGACACCTGCAGCAGCTGGAAAGGCCCCAAAAGTTCCTCACCAAAAGGATAAAGGGTCTCAAAAATATGTCTTATGCTGCCTGACTGAAAGAACTCCAGCTCTATTCAGTCTCATACCGCTTGCTCAGAGGTGACCTGTGCCTGACATATAAGGCCATGTCAAACCCTGATTTGATGAATATGCTTCACCTCAAAAAATCTAGATCCCTCAGAACCACAAGGGCGGGAGACAAACCTTGACACGGTTATTAATAGAACGTGCTGGAGGGACAGATTCATCACCCAGAGACTCCCTATGCTGTGGAACAAAATCCCGGTACATGTAAGGCAGAGCACCTCGCTGGCCTTGTTCAAGAGGAATCTTGACCAATGGATGGGGGATCGCAGATATACCCCAGGGATTACTTCAGTGTCACTGCTTGACAGAGGCACAGCAAACTAATAGGCATAGTTTTATTCAAACTAAAGGGGTGGCGAAAGCCAAATAACTATGGGCTAGGCTTATAAATGCCCTTGGGCAGATAGCCTAGTATGAACCTATGAACCTATGATATCATTAGTTACCTACAAAATTTTTTTTTATAAACTATTACTTTAGACAACTGGCATTCAATGGGCTTCTTCAAAACTCCGTTAAAGGGATATTTAATTAATACTATGAAAAAATATACAAACAAAAATAAATTTTCCTGAAAACTGAACTTGGAAATCTAGGACGGCCAACACTAAATTATGATCAAACTATAGGGAATAAAATTAAGGAATACAACAACTGAATTATATCTTTCTTAATTACCATGGAATAAAAATTGTGTTCTAGCCATGGGCCCAAGTCCCCTATAAATTATTGGCTAGATTAATCCTTAATCATGAGAATCCTTCCCCAATACAGGAGATAATACATAATAAAAAAAAGTTATGTACTCACCATAACGTTCCATCTGAGTAGTTGTTATTCATTTGTCTTCAACCTGTGGGTTATGGATCCATATCTGATCTGACTCGGCTGCATATCCAGCATCTGATCCGAGCTCAAAGCTCCTCCCCTCACCCATAATGTCCCTGTCTCCTTCCTCCCTTCAGATCCAGTTTGCTGCCCAATAAATTACTTACACCCAACCTAACAGGACCTCGTCACTACCAGAGAACTGAACAAAGGAAGGACAGAGGACACTTTGAAGGTGTCCACCTTCTAGCTTTATATAGTTTAGACAAGGCCAGAGGAAGAAGGGGGGTGGTTTAAGACAAATGAAATACTCAGACGGAACATTATGGCAAGTACGTAACTTCCTTATCTGTAGTAGTCTTCATTTGATCTTCAAACTGTGGGACAGCGTCCCCAGCTACTAAACACATGGGAGGCCCCTCATGGAAGGATATTTCGGAGCAGGTTGAGACAAAGGATGCCTTGTTCCTGTATATGATGTCCAATTTATAATGCGAGATGAAAGTATGAGATGAGGTCCAAGTAGCTGCATAACAAATATCATCCAGTGAAACTCTGGACCAAAAAGCTGCTGAAGTGGCCATAGATCTGGTAGAATGTGCTTTTAACTGACCTGGCGGGGAAATCCCCCTGATAGAATACGTCCGGATAATACATTGGGAAATCCAACAGGCAACACTAACTTTGGATACTGGATTCCCTAAAATGGGTTTGGAATAAGAAACAAAAAGCTGGTCAGATTTATGAAAAGGTTTTGACCTGTGCAAACAAAAACGTAATAGTCTATGCACATCTAACAGATGCAATTTATATTCTCCCTTGTTTAGAAAATTTGGAAAGACCAGGAGATTGATCATCTGGTTGATGTTGGCCTCTGAAGCTACTTTGTGTTAGTATGCAAAGACACACTGCTTGAAGTTCCAACACTCTCCTGGCAGAAGTAATGGCAACTAGGAATGCAGTCTAAGACAAAAATTGCAAATCCACTGAAGCTGCAGGTTCAAAGGGGGACTAAACTAAAACCTGAAGCACTAATGTAAGATCCCACGAAGCAAAGGATCCTTCATCGGTGGTCTCAAAAGAAAGGTACCTTTAAGAAAGGTCTTGCAAAGCTTAGAGGATGATAAGGAAGCTCTATTTCCCCCCACATGAACATTGGAAATTGCAGCCAGCTGAACTTTGACTGTAGAGGAACTGGCACCTTGATGAAAAATCCCCGATATGAATTCTAACACTGCAGAAACTGGAGCAGTAAAAGGATCCAATGCACACTGCGAAGCTCATGTAGAAAAACGTTTCCACTTGCTATAGTATACTTTCATGGTGGAAGACTTATGTGCCACCACCAGAATTATTTTAACAGGAGAAGATCAACCGGGAGTCCTAATAATAATGGGAACTGGAGCAACCAAGCAGTGAGCTTTAGACTGTCCAGGTCTGGATGGGGAATCCCTGACGGGTGAGAAATGAGATCTGGAACTGGATCCAGCGTCTATGGTGCAGCCACCAGACGAGACCTGAGAGGAAAACCAGACTTGGCGAGGCCAGAATAGGGCAATGAGGACCACAAAACTCCCCAGCCTGCGAGCTTTCTGAAGAAACTTTGGTATCAAGTGTAGAGGAGGATAAGCATACAGAAGACTGGGAGGCCAAGTATTAAATCAGTGTGTCTCTGGGGGCTTCTCTCTGAAGGGGATTCAGAGCGAAGAACTCGCTGCATTTCGCACTGGAAGGAAATGCGAAAAGATCGCAGCAAGTCTGTCCCCACTTTTGAAAGATCTGATCTGCTACTAAAGGATTCAGAGACCATTCGTAAGGCATCAGGATAGATCTGCTGAGCCTGTCTGCAAGAATGTTGGACCGTCCCGGAATGTGCGTTGCCACCAGAAACCAGCCGGTGGAGATCGCCCATTCCTACACTTTCATGGCTTTACAACAAAGGGGATAAGATCTGCTTCCCAGTTTGTTGATCTACCAAATAATCGACGTGCTGTCGGGCTGGATAGCAATCGTCCCTAAGGGAAGATGGGCATGGAGAGCCTGAAATGAGAGAAGCAGCGCCCTCATCTCCAGGACGTTGATATACAAACTGGTCTCGGAAGGGGACCACGTGCCTTATCCTTCCTGATCAATGCCCTCGCCCAACCCAGCTGGGAGGCATCCATGGTCACCCATTACCTTCGGAAATGAAGGGAGAAAAGTACGTCCCCGGACCAGGTCCAGAGAATGAATCCACCATCGAAGAGAGGCCCTGCACACTCGGGAGATTCAAATAGGATGAGACAATGGTAGATCTAGCAGGGACCATTGTACGGAAAGTGTCCACTGGAGGATCCACATGTGAAGATGTGCCAAGGGAAGAAGATTAATCATGGCTGCCATAGACCCCAATGCCCATAGTACTACTACTGCTGTCGGAGACTGGGTTTGAAGAATGCAAAGAACATGCAGCTTCAGACCGTGTATCCTGTATGCAATAAGGAAGACTTTTGTCTGGATAGTGTCTAACCGAGCCCCAATGAAGTCTAATGTCTGAACTGGGGCCAAAGATGACTTGCTGAGATTGATGGTGATGTCTAACCTCTGGGCTAGTAAAAAGAAGGAATCCCTCACTTGACAGAGTTGATGCTTGGAAGGGGCAGCGAGGAGCTAATCGTCCAGGTAGGGGAAAACCTGGATGCCCTGAAGTCTCAGGTGAGCAGTTACTACTGCCATCACTTTGGTGAACACCCAGGGGGCTGTGGTGAGACCAAAGGGGAGCACTCTGAATTGATAATGACCGGCTCCCAGCCAGAAGCAGAAAAACCTCCAAGAGTGCCTGTCCATCTTGATATGATAGCACGCAATCTAGGTCGTCGATCGAGCACATCCAATCATTCTCCTGCAGGAAGGGCAGGATAGACTGAAGGGTGACCATCCAAGCACATCCAATCATTCTCCTGCAGGAAGGGCAGGATAGACTGAAGGGTGACCATCCAAAATTTTGGCCACTGACCGGTTCAAGGTAGAAAAATCCAAAATTGGTCTTCGGTCCCGTCTTCTTTGGCACTAAAATGAACCTGGAATAAGTGCCTAATCTGGACTGGTCTTGGGGAGACGTGTTGGATATCCTATTTTTCTAGAAGCTTTGCTATTTCCAGTGCAGCATCCTCCCTGTGCATGACTGGAACATCTGGGAAGTGTTTTGATGGTAGATGTGGCTTAAGGAATGGGATTGAATAACCTCTGGATATAATCTGCAACACCCAATGATCTGTTGTGATGGACTCCCACTCCGTTAGGTGTAGCGATAACTGGCCCCAGACTGCCTTCAGAGACGGACAGTCTGGCAACCCTTCAGGGCTGTTGCAAGGGTCTGTACAAGAAACATTTTACAGACCCGTAATTTCTCAGACCCCCTCTGCATCTAGGGTGACGCCCATCGTATCCCCCTCTGCCCCTGGGGAAGGTGAGTCCTGAGTGTCTTGGGAAAATGCCCGAGACTTTCGGAACTACATCTTAGTCCCTTGCCGATTCCTAGAAAAGTATCTTTGAGGAGCGGAGAAGCTGATCCCAAGTGCAGACAGTTTTCCCTTCCTTCTCACATACTGACTTTCCAAACAGGGAGGAACCGTCGTACGGGGCATTGGTGAATGACGTCTTAAAAGGTTCCGAGAAATGACAGAGCCAGGCATGTCGCCTGATGGCAACACGCGTACCAGCTGCTCTAGCGGCTCCCTCAGTAGCATGGGAGAGGAGATGCATAGAGGTGTTCGCGATCGACTTCAGAGTGGCCATATGAATGGAAAATTTCTTGTTCTCCGCTGACAGACTCAGGGGTCCACTCAGCAATCTCTTTCACTAGGTCTCACTGCAGCCAATTCACATGTGCCATGTAACTCAACGCTCTTACTGAAAAAGTTGCTGAAGCATACATCCACTTCCCAAATTGGTCCAGTGTCCTTGACTCTCGGTCAGGAGGATGAACCATACAGCTCTCCTGAGCAAGCTCTTTCCTAGTGGCAGCTGCCACCACCGTAGTATCAACCAGGGACACTTTGTTTCAAGTTTGTCCTATCTGAAGATGAGCTAAGAACTTTATCCGGGCGCTTTGAGATGGGCTCCACTGTGCCCGGTTCCTTCCACACCTGGCATGTTAGGTCCACTAATGGATCCGTGGGAGGGGACCCAGGAAGTAGAGGTGTCTGCGCGGAATGCCTCGAGGAACACAGATTCAGCCGAGGTAGGTTTCTGGGCAGACCCCCCCCCCCCCCGGCAAAGGAGTTTTATGATCCTCAGGGGGGGGGGGTGACCGGGAGGAACCTTCCCCTTCCTCCAAATCGGTATCTTCGGTGAGCGACTCCGGAGGGGAGTCTAAGTGCCTCCTTTTGCGCGTAAGTTTGCGAGGAACCTCCTTAATGGTAGTCTCTGGGGTGGACTTACCGATGTCCTGCTGCTCCCACACGGGAGCTTCCTGAGGCAAAATGGCAGCAGGCTGGCCCTGAGATGGCAGGGTACACAAAACAGAGGGAGTTGAGGCGGAGTCCGAGGACGAGATGGTCAAGAGTCTTGTAGGACCCATCCCCCTCTGCCTCATACGGGGAGCTAGAGCAGAGCCTCCAAGCGCAGAGATACAGAGAGAAAGACTGCACTCAGACACACCTGGAGCCAACAACATCCTCTTGGATCCAGTGTCAAGGCTACAGCTCCGAGAGCCTGTCAGATCTGACACGCTCAAGGCCATAGCCAGCGTAGAGGTACAAGGTACCATCGGCATTGACCCCTCGACCCCGAGGGTCCTCGGATCCAAGGATCGGAGAAGGAGTAATCAGGGTAAAGAATGACTGCATGCTCCCAACTCCAAAGGGAGAGGGGGCAGGTAAGACTCCCATCTGAATCTGGGTGCGGATGAACTTGTGCATCATCCTGTCCATCTCCGCTTCACTAAGGCTCGGGATGGAGAGAGAGAGAGGAGGAGGCAACCAACACCGGCCTGGAGGGACAGTGAGGGGAAGCCTGCACCGGAGACCGGATCCAGGGCTCCTCCAGCTCAGGGGAAAGCTGGGGAGAGTCTGGGCTGGTAATCGGTCTAGTCTCAGGCAGAGCGCCAGCCGGAGCCGACCAGTCATGGGAAAGCTTTCTTGGCCTGTTCTTTTTAGATTTTTCTCCTTAGCTGGACCTCTTAATGGGAGCTCGAGTCCCAAAGGCTGGGGAGGTGGAAGAAGCAGCAGCCGAAGCTGAAGTTGAAGTTGAGGAGGCCCTTTAGAATTAGTTTCCCTCTCCTGCCCTTCAGTACTCTGGGACTGAACCCAGCACAGATGGAGCAGGAGGTTTGAAGGTGGCCCTCCCGAGACACACCACAAACAGAAAGTAGCCATCGGCTGGGGAGAGCTTATGGCCACACTCTGTGCACTTTCTGAAGCCTGGCTTGGGAGTTCCGGACATTATCCCAGGTCAGGTCCAGCACACTCAAGCACAAACCACACCCACTACAGAAAGGAAGGAAAAGTGCAGAAAGAGCTTTTTTTTTTTTTTTTAAACTGGCAACCATGCAGACAGGAGGATAAAAAGTAAGAGAAAATACATACAGAGAGATAAACCCCAAAAAACACTCACTTACCAAAAAACAAAGCACAGAGCTCAGACCACGATGTGGACTTCTGAAGGGAGGAAGGAGACAGGAGCATTATGGGTGAGAGGAGGAGCTTTGAGCTCGGATCAGATGCTGGATATGTGGCAGAGCCAGATCAGATACGGATCCGTAACCCACAGGTTGAAGATAAAACGAAGAGACCTACTTCAAATTTTTGTCTATAATGACACTCCTGGAATAATCTCCATTTTTGAAAGCACTACTTGTAAGCTATACAGGGATGATTCTGTTACATTTACCCCTGAAAAATTAGAATTTTACCTAATCATTAAGATTTACACAGCTTAAAATCAACATAAACTAGACATCCTATCTAAACAGTTTCATTTATCTGAGATAAGGGAGGTGGTTAGGCTATCAGAAGTTTAGCAAATGGGAAAGCGCCTGGTCTTGATAGTTAAATGTGAATATCAACTCTCTGAAATCCTACTTATGTTACTTAATTTTATAATGGTACATCATATATTTACCTTAACAGATCAAAAACTATTTTAATCCCCAAAAACTCTTTAGGCAATGAATGAATTACCAATCACAGACACACTGCTTTAACACACTTGGATATTAAAATATATGCAAAAAGATTGAAAAGGGGGAAATTATGTAAGGTAATTTCTACTTCAATCTGTTTTTCTAGTTGGTAGGAAAATGTCAGATCAGAAAATCACATTTGAATCTTTAAGTCTTTTGAATTTAAACTCTAAAGCTAATATCTATACTTTTAAAATGGATGAGTCAACGGCCTTTAACCGAATCAATATTCCTTTCCTTTTTATAGTTTAAAAAAAATTGGATGTCCTATTGATTTTAACAGTATTGGGGTTTTGTATACTAAGTCATCAACCCAGTTATCCATAAAAAATAGCTTTCTAAACCTCTCACAATTAAGGGTGGTTAGAGTAAGACAGGGCTGTCCCTATTTTCCTCATCTCTTTAATTTATACACTTAAGTTCTATTCTTAGCTACAACCCAAAATTCTAATCATATTATTTCTACTCTTGAACTTTAATGTACCAATAACCACCTTTGCAGATTATATGAATATCTTCCTAACTTGTTCTAACTCAGACTTACCCAAATACACTGGATTAAAGAATTTCTGAAATTTGCCAGTTATAGTTTAACGCTCTCCAGTTCTTGAAAACAGATTACAGAATATTGACTCTGATAAACTAGAAGGAATACCTGTTTCTTGATCAAATTAAATATTTATGTATAAATTTTACTTCATTATCTCATTTTTTTCTTCAAAATACATACAAAACTGGTCTAAATATCCTCTCAGATACACGAAGATGGCACTCAATATTCTATTCTTTTCTAAGTATTTTCTGAGACTCCTATTTCATTTCTACTAGACACAACATTCCAAAAATTTCTTTACAAAAATTAACAATATTTCAAAACTTTTATGGCACCTGAAACACATTAGAATTATTTCATATTAAAAACTAATTTACTCCAAACAACAAGGTGATATGAACCTACCAGATTTTTATATATATTTAATTGCAAATCCTCCAGACTCTTTAAAGCCATCTATTTTAATTCTAGTTCAACTATATGGTACCTTGGATGGGTACATACTTGGCATAAATACATAAAAGCAATTGACTACAATCCTAAGGTAGTCTCCTATCACACACCTAAACATTGTAAAAAAATAGTTTAGTGATTAAGCAACATACTGACCATTTCCAGAAACTTATGAACATTCTAAACTTGGATCAAATAGCTCTCTTATTTCAACTTATTCACAACAATCCAAATACTCTGATTAATAATGAAATGATTTACCTTTCAAAATTTCCACTACTTATCAGCTCTACATTTACAGATTTTGTATGACAGAAGCAAAGGTATGGGTAAACTACACTTACAGAAAGGCTACTTTTCTATAGTAGTAATAATTTTTAATAAAAGTTTCTATCTGCCGTAAAATTGAACTTTCCCAGCTTGATCCATTTCGGTCAGTAATATCCACTCTACAAGCTCCTAAATCATTTATAAGATATAGAATTTATATACAAGAGAGATTTTAACATACATGCTTGTTTACAAACTCGTGGAATACAGCTCTTTACCCATTACAAATCAAACTATAAAATAAATGATTTCCCCAAGTCTAAAGCATATACATTTCTAAAAATGTATTGTATTCAATTTATGATATATGGCAATGCTTATAATTACCCCAGCTTGTTAAGGCAAATTTAATATTGCACTATCTGCAATGCTGCAATGCACCTAAAGAGGACTTCCTCCATTTTTTTTTTTTTTTACAGGAATGCAAATCTACTAAGCAACTATAGTCTACAATATTTCAGAAGTTACAGAAAATCTTTTCTAATCTAAAACCATTTTCCTACAATTTGTGCACTCCATCGCCTCATAAAAACCTTTAGTTATGTACTTACCATAATGATAGATGTATGTGATCCATCTCGCCTGCATTCATTACTGACGGGCTCGGAGCAGAGTCGGCTCCGACTCAGCCACTATAACTAGCACGAAGTCTCTCATTGGCTGGGCTAACCCTGTATCCCAAGATGCATCACGCCCAAACCCCCAGATCTTGTTTGCCCCAATATTATCTTCTCACATACATCACACCACAAGGATATATATGTAAAAGGAGAGAAAAAATAATATCCTCAGAGGAATCAGAGTACAAGTTTCCTCCAAGTCCAACAGGTAGGGGGAAGGAGGGCGGGTACGTAAGAATGTAGGCGAGATGGATCACATACATCTATCGTTATGGTAAGTACATAACTAAAAGATGTAATGTGATCCTATCTCGCCTACATTCATTACTGACGGGACAGCGTCCCTAGCACCTAAATCCCGGGAGGCTCACTGGAAAACACTCCTGAGCACTGTGGAACCAAAGGAAGCCCAACCTCTAGAGGCCACGTCCAGTTTGTAATGAGAAATAAAGGTATGTGGAGAAGTCCAAGTAGCCGCTGCACATATCTCATCTATGGATAGTCTAGCATGAAAGGCCACTGAAGTTGACATAGCCCTGGTAGAATGCGCCTTAACTGGAAAGGGAAGATCCCTACCCACTAATGCATAAATAAATGAGATGCAGTCTCTAATCCACTTAGCTATGGTGCCCATAGTTACAGATCGGCCAATTCTATTGTCCGAAAAGGACACAAACAACTGATCTGATTTCCTCTCCTGTTGTGCCCTATTTAAATAAAACCTCAGTTGTCTATGCACATCCAACTGGTGAAATTTGTATTCCCCTTTGTTGGAAAACCGTGTAAAAAAGACCGGACGCTCAATAGACTGGTGGAGACAAAGGGCAGAAGAGACTTTAGGGAGAAAAGAAGGATTAAGTCTCAGAGATACTCTGTCCTTATGAAAAATCAAATAAGGAGGTTTAACAGAAAGGGCTTGAAGCTCCGATACCGTTCTGGCTGAAGTTATGGCTACCAAAAAGGCAGTCTTCCATGACAAAAATTTCAATTCGCAAGAGGCTGCCGGCTCAAAGGGAGAAGACACTAAAGCTCTGAGCACCACATCTAAATCCCATGGCAAAACGGGCTGCGAAACTGGAGGGCGAAGCAACCAGGCTCCTTTCAGAAAGGCTTTACACAGCTTATGACCCATGAGGAAAGGCTCATATGCAACATGATAATTGGAGATTGCTGCCAACTGAACCTTTATAGTGGAGGCAGCCGAACCCTGTCTAAAAAGTGTTTCAGAGAAATCTAACACCGCCGACACAGGGGCTGTAAGGGGATCAAGATCACGTTGCTGAGCCCAAAATGCAAATCTCTTCCATTTACTAGAGTATATTTTCCTAGAAGAAGACTTGTGGGAGGAAGACAGAATATGTACTACTTCCAGGGTAAAGATATGCTGTCTGACTAAGGTCAGAAGTGGAGCAGCCAGGCAGCGAGCTTAAGAGTTCGTAGGGATAGATGGAGCTGTCCTGACTGATGAGTCAATAGGTCTGGAGCTGGGTCCAGAATCCAAGGACCATCCATCGCATACTTCCGAAGGAAGGGGAACCAAACTTGACAGGGCCAGTGTGGTGCAATCAAAATCATCTTGCTTCCCAAGCAGGTAGCCTTCTGAATCACTCTTGGTAGAAGAGGGACCGGCGGGAAGGCGTAGAGCAGACCGGAGGGCCAATTGTGGACTAGAGCATCCCTGGGTGAGCCCCTGTAGGGGGATCAGAGTGAAAAAATTGCTGCACTTTGTATTCAGAGGGCTGGCAAAGAGGTCGCAGCAGGGAAGGCCTCACCTGGAGAAGATCTGAGCAGCCACTAGATTGTTCAGGGACCACTCATGAGGCATCACAATAGCTCTGCTCAGCCTGTCTGCTATCTCATTGGACTTCCTCGGAATGTGCATTGCCACCAGAAAGCGTTGGGAAGCGATCACCCAATTCCACACTCTCATGGCCTCCCTGCAAAGGGGGTAGGACTTGGTTCCTCCCTGCTTGGTCAGATACCAGACAACCGACATATTGTCGGAAAGAATCGCAATAGTTCCCCTGGGAAGAGAGCTGTGAAGTGCCTGCAATGCTAGAAACACCGCTCTCATCTCCAGAACATTGATATGCAAGTGAACCTCGTGGTCTTGCCACATACCTTGGACAGTCTCGCCCAGATAATGCCCCACCCACCATATCTGGGAGGTGTCCGTGGTTACTGTGGCAATAGGGGATGGGGGGCTCAAGGGTCTCCCTTGATTCAGGTTGGACGAGAGAAGCCACCAACGCAGATCCTGCCGGCATCTCTCCGTGATGAGAATCGGATAGGACAAGGGACATTCCTGATATGACCACTGGGCTGAAAGGAGCCACTGAAGTATTTGCATGTGTAATCTGGCTAGCGGAACTAGAAGAATGGTAGCCGCCATTGATCCCAAAAACTGAAGAACCATCCTGGCTTGGGCTGTTTTCCCCGGGGTAGTAAAGCCAGAACTTGGGCCTGTAACACTTTTATTCTCTCTGCCAGTAGGAAAGCTCGCATTTCTACAGAGTATAGCTCTGTGCCGATAAAGGCAACACGCTGTGATGACAGCAATACAGATTTTGCCCAGTTGAATGAAATCCCTAGAAGATGGCCCAGTTTGACAGTAGCTCTCGTGGCTTGAACAAGTAGATGCCTGGTGGGGGCGGTGAGGAGCCAGTCGTCTAGATAAGGAAACACCTGGAATCCTAGACGTCTCAGGTGAGCTGTCACCATTGCCAGACACTTGGTGAACACCCTGGGGGCTGTGGTGAGACCAAAAGGCAGGGCCCGGAATTGAAAATGACTGGCTCCCAGCCAGAAGCGTAAATGATTCCTGGAAGCCTTGTTTATCTTGATGTGATAATAGGCATCTTTGAGATCGATGGAGCACATCCATACTCCTTTTTCCAGCAATGGGAAAATGGATTGCAACATGACCATTCGTAACTTGGACTTCTTTACAAAGCAGTTTAAACGGCTGAGATCCAGAATGGATCTCAAGTCCCCTGTTCTTTTTGGCACCAAAAATAACCTTGAGTAAGTTCCTAATCCAATCTGGTCTGCAGGGACTGGTTGGAGGACTCCTTTTTCTAGCAGCTTTGAGACCTCTATTACTGCCTGATCCCATTGACTGGGTGGAACGTCCGGGATTTTCCTTGATGGCGGGGGGGGGGGATAAAGGGAATGGTGTAACCTCCGATGATGATACGACGCACCCATCGATCCTGAGTGATGGACTCCCAGGCCTGAAGATGCTCCGAAAAACGACCCCCGACTGGCTCCGGAGACACACAGTTGGGTAATCCCTCAGAGACGTTGGTAGGAGGAACCATGAAAGGACTCGCGGTCTCCTGTATTGCGGGGACCTCCACTGCTGCTAGGGCGACGCCTTCCATTAAAATTCCCCCCTCCTCTGCCCCTGGAGGGGGGGGGGGCGTCACTTTGAGGGGCAGGGGAAGACTTTTGAGACTTTCTGAACCACATTTTCCCTTCCCCTCTGAGCCTTGGGATAAGGTCTAGTGGGAAGCAAAAAACGGGCCCCAGCGGGAGACAAAGTCTTACCCTCCTGCTCACATCTAGTGACGGTGTCTTTCATTTTGGGTCCAAAAAGGGAGGACCCGTCAAATGGGGCGTCCATGAAAGAAGACTTGAAAGCCTCCGCAAAATGACACAAGCGCATCCAAGCTTGCCTCCTGAGGGCTACGCCCGAACTTGCTGCTCTACCCGCCCCCTCGGCTGCATAAGATATGAGCCTCATGGACGAGTTGACGATGGAAGAAAGGGAAGACAGCTGGGCGTTAACAGACTAGGCCAACGCCTCAGGCAAGTTACCCGACAAGGTATCTCCCAACTCCTTTATGAGATCCCTTTGGAGCCACGTAAAATGATACGAGTAATTCAGCGACTGCAAGGTAAAGGTCGCTGAAGACAAGGTACGCTTCCCATACCTATCCATACTCCTAGACTCCTTATTAGGAGGATGGATGGAAGTAGAAGCCTCTGCCACGTCCTGCTGAGTGGCAGACGCCACCACCATAGCATCCAGAGGTATTCCCTTGGTCAAAAATTATTTTCCAGGAGGCGCAGATAAGAACTTATTGGGGTGGCTAGGAACTGGCTCCACAGCGTCAGGGTGTTCCCACACCCTTCGACAAATAAGATCCAATAATTCATCGAAGGGTGGACACACCCAGGAGGCGGAAGGCTGGGCTCAAAAGGCCTTGAGGAAGACAGACTCCTTCTCAGAAGGGTTTTTGGATGGCCAGTCGCCCCACTGTCTCAAGATCTCCAGGATATCGGAGAATGAGACATCATCAGAGGACGACTTCGGGGACCCTTCTGCATCATCGAGGTCGGTGTCCGAGGTGACAGACTCATCTGGGGAGTCTACGTGCTTCCTCTTACACAACTTCTTCCTGGGAGGCTCCTCAGGCACGGACCCTGAAGGGCCCTCAGAAAGCAGGGGACCACACATGGAGGCATCCTCAGGCCTATGAACCCCACTGTCCAGAGATAGGGGGGCACCACAAGCTCTAGTCACAGCGTCTGGGAAAGGAGTTGCCGATTCAGGTGAAGTCACTATGGACTTGGCCAGCACGCTCACCATAGCCTCGAAGGCAGGTCCACCAGAATCGGACAAAAAACCCACCTCCAAGACCATGACCAGAGTCAGGGTACCCCTAGCCGAAGCACCAAGGTGGAGACTCGGAGCCAAAGCCTGAAGCCCCGATGTATCCCCCTCGGGTACCAAAACCTGTAGAAGGGATGGAAAAGGTTGGAGCCAAGGTTGGATCCAAAAGACTAGCAAGAGGTTTCGGAGCCAAGGTTGGATCCGAAAGACTAGCAGGAGGTTTCAGAGCCAAGGTTGGATCCGAAAGACTAGCAGGAGGTTTCGGAGCCGACCTAAGGACTTCACTCGATTCGGCAAACTCCGGCTCCGACGACACCGAGGTTGTCGGAGGAGGAAGAAACGGAACTGATATAGTGGCTGGCTCCGGAGCCGACTGGGCTGGAGCCGAAAATAATTTAGTTAACACTGGCGACTGAAGGAGCCTCTGGACCACTATATCCACATCCGAATCAGACAGCCTGAAGGACTTGGAGGAGACAGAAGGGGGTTGAGAAACCTTCTCTGTTGGAACCAAGACAAGACTGGGTGAATGGCTCTGAATCGGCTTCAAAAGGATCGGAGCCGAAGCAGGCTCGAGAACCACCACAACCTCCTTCAGCGCCAATGACCATGGAGTCGAAGAAACCGACCCCGAAACAGACAAGACTTCCTGCGGCTCCGGGACCAGTGGAGCCGAGGAAGGGGTCATAGCCTTGGACAGTACCTCCTGCGGCTCCGAGACCAGTGGAGCCGAGGAAGGAGATATAACTTTTAACCTTTTCTCCAGAGGCTCCGAAGAACTAGCCGGAGACTTCATTTTTGTCTTGGACCTGGATTTCTCTGAGGGGGGAGAAGACGATAAAGTTTCCTCAAAGGAGGGTTTAATCAAACCCTTAAGGATAAGTTTATTTTTTCTCTCCTGTAAAAACCTGGAAGAGAAGGCATGACAAACACTGCAGGATTCCTGCAAGTGTATGGCACCAAGACAATAAACACAGATGGCGTGGCCATCAGTCAAAGACATTTTATACGCACATTTGGCGCATTTTTTAAAGCCAGATGGCTTATGTTCTTTTTGTTCCTTGCCAGACATAAGGGAAAAACAACCGCATACTCAGCAACACAAGGAGGGAGGGTGGAAAGGGCTACAACGTAAACGCCCGAACACTAAGCAAAAACGCCTGACACTAAGACACAAGATAGGGAAAAGGCCCTCTAACTTAAATGGGCCTAGCCCGCCAAACAGAAGGATTACCACACACAAGCACCAACAAAAAAGCAGCAATCAGTCACAAAAAATGGAAACAGACAACGTAGCTATTAAAATAGCTTTTTGGTATAATAACTCGAGCAAACAGCTATAAGTTCAAAAAAGAAAGGGTACTTAGCCACAGCCAAGTTGAGATCACATCGTTACTCTAGGAGCGGCAAACGAGATCTGGGGGTTTGGGTGTGATGCATCCTGGGATACAGGGTTAGCCCAGCCAATGAGAGACTTTGTGCTAGTTATAGTGGCCGATTCGGAGCCGACTCCCGGCTCCGAGCCCGTCAGTAATGAATGTAGACGAGATAGGATCACATTACATCAGCTAGTTTTACTAAACTTTTTAGTATGACAAACTTTTATACAACTACAGTTGGTGTTCTTTATCTAATATACCATGGTCTGAATTTACATCAAGATTATTTAAACACCATAAAGTGATCAAACTAGTGTTTAAAACACAAAAAAGAATCCTAATATATACTTAAAGCATGGAATCTAGTACTAAATATTTTGAATTGGGATGCATATAAAAAAGCATTGATCCTTGCTTCGATTTTTTTTTATAAGCTACACAAGAGCCATATTTATCTCTATTTACAGTCTGATGGTGTGTGTGTAAATAGGCTGTATATACTGTACATAGTTGTGCATGGATATACACACTTTTCTTTAAACTTTGCTTGTACTTCTCAATGTCTGTTACTCTATTTTAATATTTTACATTATTAACCATTGTACTATAACTTTGTTAAGATTAGCTAAAAATCAATAAAAATGTTTTGAGAAAAAAAAGTGCTTGGTCTAAAATATGCCCTGAAGGACAGCTAAAGCTGCCTCATTGACTGTTTTTCCAGTTTGTAATACATGAAAATTAATATCATAAGCCTAATAATATACATTTTATCAGAAAAGACCAAATCATCCTTACTGATCCTATATGACTAGAAGCAAGGAAGGCAAGGTTGTCCTTTTTCTTTATTTATCAGAAAGTATGTCAAAAACTGAAACTTTTGTTTCAGCCCTGAAAGACACTTCAGCATTCTGCAACTGAAAAAATATTCCCAAGCTATCTTCTAAGAATCAATAAACACATTAGGAGCTTAGTCATCTGGCTTCCGGCAACTGTAAGGTACTTTGCCAATTTTCAAGTGGCGAAGCATCACAAATACTTGCTCCTAGAAATGTTAGAAAGGGTATGGGCATCTACCTCATTAATACTCAGCCTTTGTACATCACAATCTCTAAAGCCAAGAAAACATTACAGGAAGGAGCGCCTTTAACATGACCAGTCACTGGAGCAGATTTTGAAACAAGGCCTGCTCCAGATACCTGGCTGCAGGAATCTGAAGGGGCGGGGGCGGGTTTTCTTTTCATAACTCAGGAGGCTACAAAATTAAGAAACTAACCTTTTTGTTATCAGTCTCAAAACAGTTTGCCACAAAACTGTTTCTCCTACTGCAAACCTAGCAGGAAGATTTGGAGACGGAATATGTCTCATCTTCTGATATGGATGGATCAGCCTGAACTCCAGCAGCCAGAGGAGGGACAGGCCTCATTCTGAATAGAGTGCCTAAAAAATACCAGAATCCTGCTGCAGAGTAGGTTCCAAAGTTCCATTTTCTGCATTTAGAAAGATACTGCCTGCTTCTCCCCCTTCTATTTTAGTTTTCCAATTTCTTACGAAAAGAAAATGAAGTTATGAACTTACTGTAATGACAGATCTAGTTTATCCTCTGTGCATGTACTGTAATATGTTGGATTTGTCACTACGTGTTCTTTCTTCAGCAACGTTTCAGTCTCAAATTCAAAACCTTTCCAAGATACTCAGATAGGAGTAGCATAACCTTCAGATCAGTGCACAGGTGACAATTCAGATGAGGAACAGGTGGGAAAAAAGTTGCGTCTTCTGTTCCATCTGTGTTGTAGTTCTTTATTCATTCATTACTGATAGGACTTTGGTTCCGTCCTCGGAACAAACATGGCCATTTCCAAGCTCGCATCAGCCAAAAACTCTCAGCTAAGACCTACTCATAATGCCCCTTTCACAGTCTCTTCAGATCGAGTTTGCCCGCCCCTATATTATAGAGATAATAAAAGAGAGAGTAGAAGGCTCCGTCTGAGCAAATACCTTAACCAGGAGTTCCTAAAGTCCACAAGTTGTCCAGGCAGGGGGAAAGAGGGCAGGAAGTAATGAATGAATAAAGACCTACAACACAGATGGAATGCTATGGTAAGACATAACTTTTTTATCTGATGTTGTAAATCTTTATACATTCCTTACTGATAGGACCATGTCCCCAGCTACTTGAGTCTTGGGTGGCCCTAAAGAAGGATATACATGAGCACTATAGAACCAAAAGATGCTCATACCCTGGAGGCAAAATCCAATTTGTAATGA
Organism: Protopterus annectens; assembly: GCF_019279795.1. Lineage (NCBI taxonomy): Eukaryota > Metazoa > Chordata > Ceratodontiformes > Protopteridae > Protopterus > Protopterus annectens. The sequence continues at coordinate 474,481,554 of NC_056730.1, forward strand.
GTGATAAAGGTATGAGGTCTTGCCCCAGTGGTTGCTGCGCAGATATCCAGAGGCTCTGGAATGAAAAGCCACAGAAGTGGCCATCTATCTAGTGGAATGAACCTTTACTTTGGAAGTAAATTATTCTGATGGTAGTTGAAGGTAATGGCATTTCTAAGCCAGGAGGAGAGAAGTCACTTTGGAGACCCAATCTGGGTCCCACAAAGAAAGAAGTGATCCATTTTTCTGAAAGATTTAGTTCTGTCCAAATAAAACTGAAGTTGCCTATGAACATAAAGGGCGTGCAAAAGATACTCCCCTCTGTTTGAATGCTGAGGGAAGAAAACCAGCAGGTCAATTGACTGGTTAATTGAAAATCCAGAAATGACCTTGGGCAAGAAGGAAGGGTCAGTACGAAGGGACACTATCCCTGTGGAACTTCAAGTAAGGTCTCTTGACTCTCAAGGCCTGCAACTCGGATACTCTTCTCGCTGAGGTAGGTGCTACTAGAAGTAGAGTCTTCCATGATAAAAAATTTATATTGCATGAATCAGAAGGCTCGATAGGAGGGCTTGTTAACGACTGAAGTACCAAAGTCAAGTCCCAGGGTTCTATAGGGGTGGGCTTGACAGGAGATTTAACATGCAATACTCCTTTCAAAAAGGTTTTGCACAGACAGTGTGACATAACAGAAGAATTATCGTATCCATTATGAAAATTCGCTATAGCTGCTAAATGTACAGTAATTGTCGATGCTGAGGCTCCTGCATGTAGAAGAGTAGTCTGGGACTGTAGGATCTTCTGAATAGGCAGAGAGAAAGGGTCTATATCCTGATCTTTCGCCCATGTAGAGAACCTAGCCCATTTACTAGAATAAATATTTCTGGTGGAAGGTTTGTGTGAAGCCAGAAGAATCTTACAGAAAGGAGATGAAATATCAGGCAGCCTGGCATTCATCGGAAGTGGAGGAACCAAGTTGTGAGCTTAAGGCTGTGGAGATTGGGGTGAATCAGTCCCTGAGGGTGAGATAGCAGACCTTGAGATTGATCCATGGGCTGTGAATCAGATGAGGCCATAGGAAGGGAAACCAGACTTGATGGGGCCAATAAGGGGCAAATTGGATCACTTTGCTTCCCAACCTTTGGGCTTTCTGAAGGAATTTCAGGATGAAGTGAAATGGGGGAAAGGCATACAGTAGACTTGGGGGCTAATTGTGTGTTAGAGCATCCCTCTGTGATTCTCCCTGAGGGGGGAATCAGGGCAAAGTAGTTTCTGCATTTGTTGTTTAGAGGGGAAGCAAAGCGATCGCAGCAAGGCCTGCCCCAACGGCAGAAGATCTGATCCGCTGTTACAGGATTGAGGGACCAGTCATGAGGCATCAGGATGTTCCTGCTCAGATTGTCCGTAATAAGGTTGGAACTCCCATGAATGTGTATTGCTATAAGAAAGCAGTTGGAAGCTATCACCCAGTGCCAAATCCTCATGGCTTCCCAACACAGGGGCTAAGACCTGGTTCTGCCTTGTTTGTTTATATACCAGATGACTGACATGTTGTCCGACTGAAATGCAATGGCCCCGGAAGGGAGGGATATATGGAACACTTGCAACGCTAAGAGAACTGCCTTCAATTCCAGGACATTTATGTGCAAATCAGCCTCCATGGGAGACCAGGTGCCTTTGACGGTCTTTCCCTGGAAATGCCCCACCCCCAACAGGGAAGCGTCCATGATCACCGTGGCCCTGGGTTGGGGGACACAGAATGGTCGACACCAAAGAATTGACTCTGGCTTCATCCACCACAACATTTTATTTATGGAAAAGGTTGGTAAGGCGTATCATGTGGTCGAGTGGGTGGGTTAAGATCGACCATTGTGAAGAAAGGAGCCACTGTAATAGTCTCATGTGCAATCTTGCCAGTAGTACTAGGGTAATGGCTGCTGCCATAGAGCCCAAGAGTTGCAGTACAAGGCGTGCTGGTACAAAGCTCGGTGGAAGTAGGACTTGGATCTGGTGTCTTATTTTTGAAAGCCTGTGAGGAGGGATGGAAGCTTGACAGGATGTTGTGTCGAAGATCGCTCCGATAAATTCCAGTGTTTTTGTTGGGGACATTTGAGATTTGTCATTGTTGATTGTAATCCCCAAGCAGACAGCGGGGCCCTGAATGTAAGAAAGGCTGTGGAATCGTCTAGATACGGAAACACCTGGAATCCTTGTAGTCTGAGATGAGTTACTAAAACTGCCATGCATTTGGTGAACACTCGGGCGAGGGGGGGGGGGGGGCTGCTGAGAGACCGAATGGCAGTACCCTGAACTGGTAGTGATTGGCTCCCAGCCGGAAGCGGAGAAATCTCCAGGAGCGCTGATCCATCTTTATATGGTAATACACGTCTTGGAGCTCTATAGAGCACATCCAGTTGTCCTTCCCTAGAAAAAGGGAGAATGGACTGTACCGTGACCATCCGGAATTTTTGAGGTTTCATAAATTTGTTCAATAGGCTGAGATCCAGGATTGGTCTCCACTCCCATCTTTTTTGGCACTAAAAAGAACCTCGAGTAAAACCCAGATCCTGTCTGGTCTGATGGGACTGGTTGGATGACTCTTTCTTAGCAGAGAAAAACAACCCCGGACTGCTTCCAGAGGAAAGCAATTGGGCCACTGTTCAGGAGCGCTGGTAGGGTCGGGCCAGAGAAGGAATCTCTAGCTCCCTGGTTACGCGGACCCCCTCTGTCCCAAAAGGGGCATCTTCCAGATGAGTTGCCCCTCTGCCCCGGGGGGATTGCTCACCACAAGTGTGACGAAAAGATCCTTGGGATTTTTTGAACTACAATTCCCCTCCACTCTAGTTCCTGGAAAAGGACCCCTGGGGGGTGGGGGTGGGGGGTGGGGGTGGAAAACCGTATGCCCACAGCAAACAAGGTTTTTCCATCTTTCTCACTTCGTGCCAGTATGTCTTGTACTTTGGGAACAAAGTGAAGATTCATTGACAAGCGCATTGACAAAGGAAGATTTAAAGGAGTCTGTGAAATCACACAAACGCATCCAAGCATGACGTCTCATGACAATGCCTGATGCGGCAGCTCGAGCTGCCCCCTTGGTGGTGTGAGATATCAAACGCATTGAGGAGTTTGAAATAGATTCTAGGGTAGCTAGTTGCGAGGCGACAGTGTCACGCACCTCATCAGGCAGTACCTACGCCAAAGAGGTAGACATTTCCGAAATTAGGTCTCTTTGGAGGCGAGTGAAATGTGCCAGGTAGTTCAGTGACCGAATGGCAAAGGTTGCTGAAGTGTAGGTCCACTTCCCCAGTCTGTCCATGGCCTGAGACTCCCTGTTCGGGGGATGGACAGTGGAACTATCTTCTGCCAGTTCCCTCTTGGTGGACGTCGCCACCATGACCATGGAATCAACTGTAACTGCTTGGACCAATTGGACTGGTCTTTGGGGGTGGATAAAATGTTGTCCGGCCTCCAGGGGACAGGTTCTATGTTGTCTGGGGCCTTACAGGCATGCTGCACAATCACCTTTACAAGCTCATCTGCAGATGGGGCTACCCAGGAAGTAGATGGCCGGGCACGGAAGGCCTGCAAGAACACAGATTCCTTCAAAGAAGGGTTAGAGAACTTCCAGTCTCCCCTCTGCTTGATGATTTCCAGAATGTCTCCGAATGAGATGTCTTCTGGGGGAGACCGTCGGGACCCTTCTCCCTCATCGCAATCGGGGTCTTCAGTGATAGATTCCTCAGGGGAATCAAGGTGCTTCCTCTTGCACTGTTTCTAACAGGGTGGCTCCCCAGTGGGATCTTCTGAGGAGGACTCCAGAGAAAGAGTTCCCTTCAAGGGAAGGTCTTGCAGTTCCCATGCCCAGGATCCTATAGTAGGGGTTTGGGACAGTTGCATACTAGAGGGGGGTTCTGGTGTCGATACCATTGGTGCTGACTGCAAGCCTGTGGAGGCAAGGACCCTCTCCATCACCTCGGAACCGGGGTCACACCCTGCCCTGAGGAGCACCGAGAGGACCGGAAGCTGTCGGAGCCGTGGACATAGATGGTACCAGCAAAAAAATAGGCGCCGGACTAGGAATCACTGTGCAGACAGCCCAAATACTGCTCCATGGGTACACTGGTTCTAATGGAGCCAATGCACCAAGGGAGGTCAGTGCCAAAAGGGGAAACTCTGCAGTCAGAGCCAAGATGGTATGCACTGGGGTGGTCATCGGTACCGAGATCTCCAGAGCCTGGGAAGAGGGAGGAGGAGGATATACTGGTGAGTATGCTGTGAAGGGTTCTGTGCCAAAGGGAAAGGAAGGTCTAGCCAGGGTGCCAGAAGCTGGTCCACAACCAGCACTACATCTTGTTCAGAAAGGCTCCTGGTGGATCTATAGTAGGCTGCTGAAGGAGAGTCAGGCCTTTCAAGAAAGGGGCTAAACTGGTGCCCCAAAAAAGGGTCATAAGTTGGAGAGTATCTGGTTCTTGGGAGGTGCTGAACCTTGGGAACTGAGGTCATACTCGGTGGAGCTGAATAAGCTATCAGCAGTGGCTGGGGATGGTGCAGAAACGGGTATGGTCGTCAAAGCCAGTATCAGGACCAAGGATGGCACTGATGATAGTGCTAAAGCTGTAACTGTAATAGGAGTCAGAGTTGGCACAGAGGGAGAAGACAGAGCCTGGTGCCGAGGTCTGCGCCAAGGGCACCGGTGTTGTCAACTTGGTTCCGTAATGGACGGGGATGTAGGAACAGAGTGACTCCATTTCTCCTTGTGTTTCTTGGTCTTATGAGGTGGTGAGACCTCCGTCCCAGAGAGATTCCGAAAAAGACGTTTCGATTACACCTTTCAAAATCAGCTTATTTTTGTGCTCGGCTAGAGTGTGATTACTAAAACTAGAGCAGACGTCACAAAGCATTTATATGGTCCACGCCCAAACAATAAACACACTGAGCGCGACCATCTGAGTTGGGCATCTTTTGCCCACACTTGTTGCACTACTTAAACCCCTCCAAGAAAGGAAACAAGTGAAAGGAGAAAGTTTTTTTTTTTTTTTTTTTGTGAGATATAAGAGGGAAAGAAAAGGTACCATCGATGGTATCTAGAAATACCACAAGTGGCAAAAGGAGGGCCTACCAAAGGTAGGAGAGAGGGACAGTACTAACGATGGTAAAGGTAGAGAGTAGGAAGTAGGAACAGTTTACACGCGAGAGGAGAATTTAGCGAGACTGACTAAAAAAAGGCAAAGTTTTGAGAGAAACTACACAAAAATACACAAATTTCCCACTCGGCTTTGAGAGAGAAGGCTTGGCACGTCTGACGAGGAATGCAGCAGATGAGATCTGGAGACTATGATATGGGCATTATGGGTAGGTCTTAGCTGAAAGTTTTTGGCTGTCGCGAGCTTGGAAATGGCCATGTCGGTTCCAAGGATGGAACTGAAGTCCTATCAGTAAGGAATGAATAAAGATTTACATCATCAGATGGCATATTACACTCTGCAGGCAATGGATCAACTGGCTCAATCATTATGGAAAGTACATAACGCAAGTCTCAAAGTTGATTCACTCCATTTACTGCTGATGTTGAATGGAGTCCCCAGCAAAACAGAATAGGGTGGTCTCATGACAAAATGTTTCCTCAAGACAGTGTTTGTCCTTCATCTGGATTGGGTACCCAACTTACTGTGTTTAGCAAAAGTAATGCAATGAAGACCACAATGCTGCAGTATGCATTACCACCATCAGGTAAGGCTTTGAAAAAGGCTGTATAGGTTGCCTTGTCAAGTGTGCTTTACCATTTAATGGCAAAGGTTAACAAAAGGTAAAATAGTCAGATAACTACTTGGACAGTTAAACTCTGGTCATCCTCCTTTTACCTGGTCTATTATTGGCAAAAGAAAGGAAGAGTTGGCTACCTTGCACAAATCCTTTGCTCGAGTCACCTTACATTGTAATTGTATGTGGACATCCAAACAATTCAATATGAACTCCACTTTGAAGAGTACTTAAGGAAAGAATGCTGGAAGATCAATGGAATGCTTGAGGTTGTGTTCTGAAAGCACCTTCAGCATAAATAATAGGACAGTCCTAAATATTACCCTGTCCTTGTGGAAAATGAGATACAGTGACTTTGAGGACAATATAGCTCAAATTCTAGATGAAATAACAGCAACTAGAAAAAAAAACTGTCCTTGATGTCAGCTATTTAAGATCAACTTTTGCTGCCAAAGTTAAATTTTGTTCTCAAAATAAATAAATCAACCAATCCATTCATCCATCCTAGGGAAGGACTGCGACTTTCTAAGATGCTCTGGACAGAAGGATTCTAATTAAAAAAGCTTTGCATGCATGCAGAGAAACCACAGAAAACTGTTTAATGCCTAGATAAGCAAAAGCAGTGTACGGAAGCAACTGGGGCTGTAATGGGCTCTAGTTCTTGTTGCCTAGCCCAGAAAAAGAACTTCAAGTACTGTCCTTAAAAGTTTTTCTAGGGGAGGGCATCTGTGAAGCTTGAAGCAATTGGTCTGACCAAGGTTAGTAATCTGGGTTCCTAGCCATTACTGGAAGTGGACACCATGCAGTTAGTTTGAGAAACTAGATGTCAAGGTGAGGCTTGCCAGACTGATGAGATAGGACATCTTTTAAAGGGATGGTGTCTCCTTATAAAATGAAGCCAGAATAGACAAAACCAGACTAGTAGGAGCCAGAATGGAGATGTATATAAATGACTTGCAGAGCTTGGCTTTCAGTACAAATTTCATTACATAAAGGAGACCTGGGAGCCAAGGGAAGTGCAGTAAATATATCACAGTAAGGCTTCCTTCAGTGAAGAACGTTTGTTCACAGTAGACATACTTAGAAACCACTCATGAGGCATCAGAAGTAATCCGCTTGCTTTCTTTGCTAAGGAGATGGCTTGCCCCAGGATATGTGCTGCTTTTAGGGAGCACTGCAAATTGATAACCCATTCCCATAACTCATTGTTTCCTGATACAGTGGGTAAGATCTGGTTTCTACTTGCTTGCTGATATACCACACTACAGACATGCTGTCCGACTGGATGACTATCATATCTTAGGAAAGGCATTCCTGAAGCACCTGCAACTTTAGAATTATTTATTTACTTATTTGTGCGTGCGTTTGCTGACCAAGAACAGTCTGATTGGGTAAAACCCATTTTCAGCAGAGGCCCGGGGAGAAAAACTCCACATTTAAGGTACATATGATGTACATTTATAACTGCAGGGTAAAAAACATATATACATGAGCTTATTCATATGACTTAAATATTTTTAAATATTTCTTACATGAACATAACATTTTAACAAGTTAGAAATTAACATAAATTGGCTAATTAATTACTGAATAGAGAAATAACATACAATAACAATTAATGTATTAAAAGCATGATGGCGGTAGGGAAAATATCTCTGTTTTTTTTTTCAGTTTAGTAATAATTTATAGACAGACAAGTAAAATATAGCCTAAAAATGCTAAGAGATATGAAAGGAGATGTTATGGAAATGAACAGGAAGATAAATGGGACAGAGGAGGAATTTTAGTTAGTGGTGGGATGTGAGAGGAGGAGGAAAAGTAAGAGTTTAGGAAATAAGTGCAGAATGAGGAGGAGCAATAACGTACAAAAGGACTGGGTAAGTAAAGTGGATGTAACAGTTGTAGAAAAGTAATCAGAGTAAAGCTAACCAGGTAAGCAGGAAGAACAGAGCCATCTTTGACACAGATGCTGTTTAAGGAAAGTTTTGCAACTATTTAAGTTTTCTATTGGTTTTAACTGTGTGGGGATTTCATTCCAGAGTTTTGACACATAATGAGAGTAGAGAGTCTTCAGCAGCGTTGAATATCTTACTGATTCACAGTAAAAGTTTACTGCTAGAGTGAAGGTCTCTAGTGGATGAATAGTATAGTAAGTATTTTACAATGCTGGACATTTGTCTGGAGTACACAACAGGTTGTGGGAAATCATTAGCTGAGAGTATGAATCAGTTTAGGAGTTCAAGCCAGTATAACTGTTTAATGCAAGACAGCAGTGCATTTTTATCAGGTTTATTGGTTGGTTACAAATTTAGTTATTTTACAGCATCAGGAGGCTGGCTTAGTTTTATACATAGTGTTGACTTTGTAAGAATACAGGAAGAATATAAAACAAGAAAGAGGTATGTTGCTGCTAAGGTAATCTATGCTTGATCTGTCAGGTAGTGATTGGCCCTATAGAGGAAGCAGAGTTTTTTCTTGATGGAATGAAGTATGGGGTGATGAAATCTGACATGGTCATCTATTATGACTCTGAGCAGTTTAATTTGGCTTATGGTTTCTATTTTTGTGTTAATACAAGTAATATGAAATGTGTGCTTCACTGCTTCTGCTGCTGTTTTGAATTTTATAGCATAAAGATTTTTTTTCAGTAAACAGCAAGGTAGAATTTTTTAGCCATATTTCAATGTCAGTGAAAGATTCTTTGAGTGATTTCCTGTCATTTTGTTATGGATGGGACACAGCAGATAAGGGAGAACAGTCAGCATATTGTAAGAGAGTGGCAAATGTTGCAGCAGTATGTTTATTTATGAAATAATTAAATAGAAGAGGGCTAAACTGACCCTTGGGGAACAACAACAGAGACTGGTTGAAATGCTGAAAGGTTTTGTTGCCATTTAGTTGCCTGATTACATAAATAACTGAAACCAGGAGACGGAGAGATAAGTGAGACCTAGTGTTATAAGTTCAGAGAGGAGCTTTTGGTGGGACTGTGTCAAATGTTTTGGAAAGGTCAACAAAGTGAAGAAACAAGATTACCATCATTTCTGTATTGGTTTGCTATGCTGGTGAAGTTGAGGGCTGCATTTGCTTATATGTTTCATAAAGTGAGTGAATACATTTCTCGAGTATTTTAGAGAACTGTGATAGGATAGCAACAGGTCTATAGTTTGTTAATTCTGTTGAAGTACCTCCTTTGTGAAGGGGTATAATAATGGATTTTTTCAGTTACTGACTGGTTGATTAGAATGGAGACTGAAGTCTAGTGCTTCTACACATATGTTAAGGTTTCAGTGGGAAGGTTATTGGCAGCTGAGGTTGCTGCTTTTAATTTGGTTAGTAGTTTTTTTTTTTGTTATGGTTGATGTTGGGACAGGCTGAAAACTAAAGGACAGTCTGTCACTTTTAAGAACAGATGGAAGTTGGAGGAGTGAAGCGAGGTAGTCATTAATTACTGATAGAACTGAATGGATAAAATGAGTGCTTAAAATG